>NW_015386521.1:643110-673478 GCF_001527695.2 Protobothrops mucrosquamatus
TTAGCCAGGCACGCTGGCTGAGGAATTCTGGGAGTTGAAGTCCACAAGTCATAAAAGGGCCAAGTTTGAAGACCCCCTGATTTAGACTGTTGCAACATTGAGCAGGTGATATGATCTCCATTTGTGACCTTCCCAGCTGGTTTCCGACAAGCACAGTCAATGGGGGAAGCCAAATTTGCTTAACAACTGCAGAACTCATTTAACAACTGCAGTATTTGCTTAACAACCATGGCAAAAAAAGGTCTTAAAAATGGGCATGAGTCACTTGCTTAGCAACAGAAATTCTGATCCCTATTGTGGTTGTAAGTTGAGAACTACCAGTAATTCTATAGCTATCACTCCCTGTATACTATGGTGTTTTTCATATAATAGGGTTTTTTTTTTAATGGTTTTCTTGGGGGTGCCTTTGCGTCAGTATTGGAGACTTCCACGTTTTCTTGGCATGGTTTTTGGAAGTGGTTTGTTATTGCCTCATTCCTAGGGCTGGGAGAGAGTGACTGGTCCAAGGTCTTCCAGCTGGCTTTCATGCTTAAGGCGGGATCAGAAGTTACAGTCTCCTGGTGATTGGCCCAAAGTGACCCAATTGGCTTTCATGGTGAGAGTGGGCCTATAGCTCACAGTCTCGTGGTGATTGGCCAAAAGTGATTCAGCCGGCTTTTGTGCCTAAAGTGGAACTAGAACTCATAGCCTTCCAGTTTCTACCCTGGTGCTTAACCACTAGACCAAACTGGATTTTCATCCCACCTCTATTCCCGCCTCTAATAACTCAAAGTGGCAGTTACAATAAACATAGTTCTGACCTCTAAGGTATTGTATTTTTTAATCTGGCTACTGTGTTGGGCTGGCCTGTATAATAGTGCTTTTTATTATTAAACCAAAATCATCATTCTTTCCATTGATTTGTCCCTGACTTTTCTTATCTACCTCTCAAAGAGTATTCAGTGCAGTTTTTAATTCATTCCTTCTATTTCCAATGCTCAGAGACAAGTATTCTTGCTTATGTAGCCAAAACAGCATAAAAGTGAGGGATCAGCATTTTTTTTTTTGCAGAAGTATAAATTTTCTTTGAGGAAAGAATCTTGGTGGGGCGGAAGGGGAATAGAGGTATCTAATTATACAGTAGATAGTAAATGTCAGATAGATACTTGACAGACCATCCAGAAAACAATTTATCAGACTAGACTAGCGATTCTTAATTTTGACAACTTTAAGGTGGGTGAACTTCAACTCCCAGAATCCCCAGCCAGCAAGGCTGGCTAAGGAATTCTGGGAGTTGAAGTCCACACATCTGGAAGTTGCCAAGGTTGAGAAGCATAAATTTGGGTAGATGGGCAACTGTATCAGTTCGACTGATAATCAATTAAACAGTAAATTAACACTTCCATTAATGGCTAATGAATTCTGGGAGTTGAAGTCCACACAGCATAAAGTTGCCAAGGTTGAGAAACACTGAACTAGTCATTCACTTGTCGGCTGTCAGTTTACAGGCTGTTGTGCATCACAACTCTACAATCCTGTGGTGGCTGCATTGTCACTTCCTGCCTGCTCACAATCTTGTACCATTTTCAAAACAAGTTGATATTGACAATCTTCTCTTGTCAGGCCCCAGTTTTGAATCAACCTCCAATCCCATTCTGAGAGCAAGACTCCTTAATTCTACTTTTGTTTCTGTTTTGGGAAAGGTTGCAGAAGAGCAAAAGAAGAATCTGCTCCAGCGCCGTATGGATTTGGGATTGGTAGGATTTCTCCTTTTGGCTGTGGTCTACACACTCTTCCGAGGATTGGTAAGGATAACTGTCTGTCTGTCTGTCTGCCTGGCTGAGGAATGCTGGGAGTTGAAGTCCACGAGTCATAAAAGGGCCAAGTTTGAAGACCCCTGGTCTAGACCAATGTTTCTCAACCTTGGCCACTTTAAGAGGTGTGGACTTCAACTCAACTTCAATGGCTGGCTGGGGAATTCTGGGAGTTGAAGTCCACACCTCTTAAAGTGGCTGAAGTTTAGAAACACTGATCTAGAGAGACTTTTATTTCCTACTAGTGCACCAGAGGAGGTTCATGACCTGGTCCAACTTATGCAATTAATGGGGACTTTGGCGATACCTGATTGAACAGCAGGTAATCCATCAATGCTGGACTGCAAGTACTGATCTCTTGTGGCGGTAAATTCTGCCAAGACTGCAGTGTGTCCAGAATGTCGAGATCAGCAGATTCATTTTCAGACCTGATCTGCATTTTGTAAGCATCCTTTAATGGGGGGTCACGATCTCCTGGGGAAAAAAATGATTGATGAATTACATGGTCAGGAGACTCCTGCCAACCCGGGTGATGCCCAGGGTCACCCCTATCTATCTATCTATCTTTTTTTTTCCTTTAAAGGTACTGTTTTCTGCCTATAGAATGAGCCAGTGTGCCCTTAAAATAGCCCTTGAACAATTTTGGCAGTTAGACCAGTATTTAAAACTTAGATGTTTTGCATACAGGTAATCCTCAACTTATAACCATTCATTTAGTGACTATTCAAAGTTACAACAACACAGAATAAAAGTAACATAACCGGTCCTCACACTTACGACCATCACAGCAGCCCTACATTCACGTGATTAAAATTCGAGCCCTTGGCAACCAGTATGTATTTACAATGGTTGCGGCATTCTGGGGTCACGTGATCACCATTTGCAAACTTCCAGCCAGCTTCTGACAAGCAAAGCTGTGTGATTCACAGCTGCAGTGATTCACTTAAGAACTGTGACAAAAAGGGTCATAAAATCAGATGTGACTCACTAAACCATTTTATGTAGCAATGGAAATGTAGTCCTGGTTGTGATTGTAAGTCGAGGATTACCTGTACAAATGAGATGTTCAGCCACTAAACTGGGGCCTCAGATTTGTGGTCTACGGCCCACTTATGGTTCTCTGAGTCATTTCATGCAGTCTGTGAGGGTATTATTAATAATAATAATAATAATAATAATAATAATAATAATAATGCAGATAATAACAAGACCTGGCAATGGCTAAGAGCAGGAAAATTGAAGAAAGAGACCGAGGGTCTAATTCTGGCTGCACAAGACCAAGCCTTAAGGACAAATGCATATAAAGCCAAAATTGAGAAGACAGCAACAGACAGTAAGTGCCGCCTATGCAAAGAAGCTGAAGAAACAGTGGACCACCTGGTAAGCTGCTGCAAGAAGATTGCACAGACTGACTACAAGCAGCGGCATGACAAAGTAGCAACAATGGTGCATTGGAAGATCTGCAAGAAATATCATTTGCCTGTAAGCAAAAACTGGTGGGATCATNAAGCACCTGCAACATAACACCCCAGACTTAACAATTGTCGATAAGAAAGACAAAAAAGTCTGGATAGTGGACGTGGCAGTGCCTGGAGACAGCAGAATAGACGAGAAAGAACTGGAGAAGATAACAAAATACAGAGACCTACAAATAGAAATAGAAAGACTGTGGCAAAAGCAAGCAAAAGTAGTACCAATAGTAATAGACGCCTTAGGTGCAATTCCAAAACAACTGGAGCACCACTTGAACACCATTGGCATTGACAAATTCGCTATTAGTCAATTGCAAAAGGCGGCCTTACTAGGAACTCCTTCTATCCTGCAACGATATCTGTAATACCATCAAACATCCACATCTGCCTATCCCAGGTCCTGGGAAAGGACTCGATAGGTAGACAAAATGCTAAATCCAGTCTGAACATCTGGCTGACTGTGCGATGATCCATAATAATAATAATAATAATAATAATAATAATAATAATAATAATAATAAAAAAGTTGGAAGGGACCTTGGAGGTCAGGAAAGTATATCCTATGGAGGGTACTTGAGGCAAAAAGTGGAAGCAATGCTCACTGCCTTTTCTATGGCTGTAACACAGGAGTGGGGAACTATGGCCCTTTTATGACTTGTGGACTTCAACTCCCAGAAATTCTGAGCCATGCTGGCTCAGGAATTCTGGGAGTTGAAGTCCACAAGTCATAAAAGGGCCATAGTTCCCCACCTCTGGTGTAACAAGTGAGGCAACAGCAAACCAGGGAGATGGTCTTACAGAACCAGAACTTGAGTCCTCTGCGATTCTCTGCACAGCCTTTGGAGCCATACTGTAGTTTTAGTTTTCCTGAAGTTGAATGCTGGTTGAACACACATCCAAACATGTATTGGGCCCTGAGTTTTGGGGCCCCCATGTTTGGAAGAAAGATGGTTGTTCACACAAACCACATCTCTTTTCCTTCCCCTCCCCCAATACACAGATAGCCCTCACTTGTTATTATTACTTAGCATATGATAAGAATTCGACAAAGAGTAAACATATACACACACTCCACGTAATTACAGTATATACAGGTAATCCTCGACATGACCACAATTGAGCCCAAAATTTCTGTTGCTGGATGAGACAGTTGAGACAGACATTTTACGGCTTTTCTTGCCACAGTTGTTAAGTGAATCGCTGCAATGGTTAAGTTAGTAACATGGCTGTGAGGTGCATTTGGCTTCCCCATTGATTTTGCTTGTCAGAAGGTTGCAAAAGGTGGTCACATGACACTGGGATATTGCAATTGTCACAAACGTGAATCAGTTGCCAAGCGTCTGAATTTAAATCCAACGACCATGGTGAGGCTGCAGTGATCGTAAATGTGAAAAGCGGTCATAAGTCATTTTTTTTCAGTGCTGTTGTAACTCTGAATGGTCACTAAATGAACTGTTGTGAGTCAAGGACTACCTGCACAAAATGTCTACTGGGAGGTATGGCAGTGGCCTCATAACTAGATGTCCAATTCAGCTATTCAGTCCTCACGTAAGGACCAGAACTGAGCCTGGACAGTCATTGTGGCTGTTAAGCGGATCACCACATAACTTGACTCAATTGTACAACTGTTTTACAATGGTTGTAAAGTGAGTCACTGGTCATTAAGTGAATCATATGATTGTTAAATGAATCCCTTCTGAAAGCGAGGTTGGTTTTTTTTTGCCAGAATCATGGTCGTGACTGGGATGTTGCAACCAGTTATAAATGAGAGCTGGTTGCCAAGCAACTGGAATGTGATCACATGACTGGGTGTGTGTGCAACAGTTATAACTTTGAGGATAGGTAGTAAGTAACTTTTGGGCGATCCTTTGTAACTTCAGACAGTTGTCAAGTAGGTAGTCCTCGTTTAGCAACCACAACCAGGACCAGCAACTTGACTGATAAGCAAAGCGGTTGCTAAATAAAACCATAACTGAGCTTACAATTTTACCTCAGCTTTGCTTTGCAGACCTGCAAAGGTTGTAAATGTGAGGATTGGTCACAAAGTTACTTTTTCATCATCTTTGTAATTGCGAACGGTCACTAAATGAAGCAGTCATTAAATGAAGACTATCTATGCTCTAATCCAGAGGTCCCCAATCTTGTCCACTTTATGACTTGTGGACTTCAATTCCCAGAATTCTTCAGCCAGCATGAAGTTGAAGTCCACAAGTCATAAAGTGGACAAGGTTGGGGACCCCTGCTCTAATCCATGACTCGTTTGAATCTCTGTCCCTTAAAAGAAGCCAAGATGGATGAAGCATTTTGCAAAATGTCTTCTGATACAGAAGAAATATGGTGCCAAGAGTGGTAATCATTCCATTTTGGAGTATTAGAGTTGTTCATGATTTGGGGAGGGGCAAAGTAAATAGATTTACAAACAGTGTGTGTATGTTTGTGTCTCTCTGCAATTACAGGTTGTTCTGGACTGCCGAGCTGATTCCTGCTTTGATTACGTTTATCAGCAAGAACCGTACCTGCGAGATCCAGTGGCCTATCCCAAGATTCAGGTACATTCAAATTGTCTGGGAAGAATTCCCTGCAGAATAACTCTGTAAACTCCTCCTAATCTAATGTCCTTCTGATTTTGGGGTCTGCAGCCTTTGACTGCTTCCTCTTCCTTTCATTATAATGACAGCATCTGTTAGAACTGTGTTTTTCATAACACATTCATAAAATCTGGATTGATGTGGTTGCCTATGGATCCAGATTTCACTGCAGGAGGATTATCATTCAAGTCCCAAAGGTGCTTTTCCAAAAAGCAACTGGACTTTCTTGGGTTTTTTTTTGCTTGAAAACATTTCACTTCTCATCTAAGAAGGTTCTTCAGTTCAGCTGCCTTTTGGAAAAATACTTTTGGGACACGCATGACCTGGATGATTGAGAATCTCCATAGACAATGTCATTCAAGAAATCTTGTATTGTTGATCTGTGCTGGAATCTAATGTTTCTCGGTATCCTTGTTTGTAGATGTTGGTGTATCTATTTTATGTCCTGCCGTATTTCTGCATCTGCATCTACGGATTACTCGTTCCTGGATGCACATGGATGGGGGACTGGGCCTTGGTTTTTGCTGGTGCTATTGGACAGGTATGTAACAATTCCAGGTTAGGAGAGATCCTCACATTCAGAGCTGTCATATTCTTTGAAGTGCAACACCAAAGAATAGCAATAGCAATAGCACTTAGACTTATATACCGCTACACAGTACTTTACAGCCCTCTCTAAGCAGTTTACAGAGTCAGCCTATTGCCCAACAATCTGGGTCCTCATTTTACCGACCTTGGAAGGATGGAAGGCTGAGTTAGCCTTGAGCTGGTCAGAATCAAACTCCTGTCAGTGGACAGTGAGTTAACCTACAATAGTGCATTCTAACCACTGCACTACCACGGCACAGTGGTTAGAATAGTGCAGTAACTGGACAGTTTAAATGTTTACAAATGTCATATGGCAAAACTTTATTGGAAGGAAGCACTACAGGTGGTCCTTGACATACAAGCACAATTGGGACTAGAATTTCCATTGCTAACCATGACGGTTGAGATGTCCCATGGACATACAAACTCCATTTGTGACTCTTCCCAGCCGGCTTCCAACGAGGGGGGACATGATAGCAGTGTTCCAATATCTCAGGGGCTGCCACAAAGAAGAGGGAGTCAAGCTATTTTCCAAAGTGCCTAAAGGCAGGACAAGAAGCAACGCGTGGAAACTAATCAAGGAGAGAAGCAACCTGGAACTAAGGAGAAACTTCCTGACAGTGAGAACAATTAACCAGTGGAACAACCTGCCTCCAGAAGCGATGAATGCTCCAATCCTGGAAGTTTTTAAGAAGAGACTGGACAGCCATTTGTCTGAAATGGTATAGGGTTTCCTGCCTGAGCAGGGGGTTGGACTAGATGACCTTCAAGGTCCCTTCCAACTTTACTACTACTACTACTACTACTACTACTACTACTACTACTATTATTATTATTATTATTATTATTATTATTATTATTATTATTAAGCAAAGTCAATGGAGGAAGCTGAATTTGCTGAATCGCTGCATGTTTCACTTAATAACTGCAGTGATTTGCTTAACAACCTTTACAAAAAAAGTCATAAAATCAGGTCTGACTCACTTAGCAACCATCTTGTTTAGCAATGGAAATTCTCATCCCAGTTGCAGTTGTAAGTTGAGAACTACCTGTATTTTGTGAGACTTTGGGGAGAAAATAAACTTTGTAGAGATTTCGGCAACAAGGCATTAGACTTTGTAAAATCTCAGGGTTTCAGGCAAGGTCCAAGGGACCTTGGACTGTTGAAATTTCAATAAGCTCATTTGTAGTTTGGTTTTTGGACTATGAAAAGTTTGCCAGCCACTGAAATACACTCTTCCACGGGGTGTGGTACTTTCCAGATCAGTAATTTTGAAGAGGGTACCAAGAAGATATAGAAAAATGCATCAGTTCCCCTGTGGCATTTCTTCCTTGCATTTGCATTTTGCTGTGTTCCGCTCCTCTAACTTCAGTTTAGCCAGCAGAATTTCCAAATTTATTCCTGAAATTATTGAAGCATTTGCCAATTGGCACGCATGCCTGAATGAGACTGCCCGAAATAAAGAGAATCATTTCTGATGTGGCTCTGCATCAATATTTCTCAACCTCTGCAATCTTAAGAAGGGTGGACTTCATCTCCCAGAATTCCCTAGCCAGCATGAAGTCCACCCTTCTTAAGGTTGCTAAGATTGAGAAACACTGCTCTATGTAAAAGGATATTATGATCCCTTTTAGAAGAGACTTTACTGATGCATATTTGTGCTCCTAAGCATCAGTGTGTTTGAACACGCACAAAAAGTCATGTTTTGTTGCCTATCTATGGCAGAGCTGAGTGGAAGAGGAAAAAGGCACAAATACAATAAGCAAAGCTGAAAATTAGAACACACCCACACCTGACCCACCACAAGACCTACTGACCAGAATCAGAATCAGAATAGAACTGGAATGGACTTTGGAGGTCTTCTAGTCCAGCCCCCTGTTCAAGCAGGAAATACCATTTCAGACAAGTGGCTGTCCAGTCTCTTCTTAAAAACCTCTAATGATGAAGCACCCACAATGACTGAAGGCAAGCTGTCCCACTGGTTAATTGTCATTACTGTTAGGAAGTTTCTCCTTAATTCCAGGTTGCTTCTCTGCTTGGTTAGTTTCCATCCAGAATAACACTATAAGCTGGGAGGAATAGCCAACACCCCAGAATAACAGAGTTGGAAGGGATTTTAGAGGTCATCTAGTCCAACCCCCTGCTCAAAATCTTTTCTGTCTCTTCCATTTTTCAGGCTCAGTTTTCCCACATTGCTGCTTCTATTCACCATCGCACTCCGTTTCCGTACCGCATCCCAGAAAGAGAGTGGTGGTTTGTTGTCCTGTGCAATGTAGCCTATGCGGTGGGCCCACAACTCTTAGCTTACCGCTGTCTCTACAAACCTGCCTTTTTCTGTACCCCGGTTTCCCAGTCCAAAGACAAGAAGAACCAGTGAAAAAAAGGAAATATTGTGCTCAAATCCAATGGTGTTACACACAGGTGCTTCCTGGGGAGAACCCCAGTTCTGACTGAGTTTTAAATAACTTGGGGGTGGGTGGTCCAAACCATTCTGGGGTTCTTACAACCTTTTTTCTCATCTGCGTGATGCACTTGAAGCTGATTTGAAACAGTGAAATCAAAAATGTTCATTTGTCTAGAGCGGATTCTTTTGATGTGGCGAACAACGTTAACACAAAGGCATGGTGGTTTTAGGTCTTTAAAAACTACACGGAGGTTTTAGGGTGGGAGGTTCCTAGGAGCTGTGAGAATATAGAAGAACCAGAGAGATTTGAAAGCCTTTGAGGATGTAATTCGAAGAAGCTGGCTATCCTGGTGTCCATTTTTTTTATTTTTCATCTGGAAAGGATGGGTGCTAATTTGTGAACAAAAGGAACTTGTTCATAACACAGAAACAGGGACCTGGAACAGCATCAAGAAGTCACTGTTTACAGAATTATAAAGGAAAAAAAACCAGATTAATATATGACTTTTAAAGAGTTTGGCTCTTGTGTCTTTTGTCTGTGCTTGGCCAAACTGACTGATGCTATCTAGATTCATACTGGCTGGGTCCACAAGTTTGGTTGATTTGACTTAAAGCATTGTGTGAATGAATTAAGGCAGGGAAATTCTTGTGGAAAATGAAAGAACTCTTACGAATTCCAGAGGGGTTTAGCAGAGAGGTTTATTTGCGCAGGTTCAGAAGCATAATGGAGATAGGCAATTCTGAACAAGGAGGGTGGGATTAGACTTCAGTTTTATATTATTCTTCTTTCAGGAACCAAAGGACTACACATGGAAATACACATTGTAATACATTTGGATCGTTTCTCATGGGCATACAATGGAAGGTTTTGCTACATACAAAGTATCTATGTGCAATGCGCATTTGGTTAGCCACATATTACTGACACAGAACTTTCCCAGTGAATTTTCCCAGTGATTATGCATTACATCATTATTCTAGCAATTATGCAGACAAATCATTATTCTAGTTATGCAGACAAATCATTATTCTAGTAATTGTTCTAGATTACTAGATTAGTGTCAAACTCGCAATGCAACGTTTCCATTGTCGGCAATGGGGTGGGCGCAGTTTCGCCATGATGCATCTGGCCTGCGGGCCGGCAGTTTGACACCCCTGCATTAAGGGGTTTGAAAAGCATATTCATAGCACAATATAAGTAATCCTCAAATTACAACTCTAATGAAGCCTGCCCATTGTGGTCATAACTCGTGGCAATCAATCGTCAAGTCATCATGTGACCGACCCGGTTTTATAAGCTTGTTTGTGGCATTTGTTAAGTGAGCATTGTAATTGTTAAGCAAATCCATGGTTTGCTGTTGGATGGTTTTGCCAAAAAACTGGAAGCAAATGCCAGTTTTTGGCAAAACGGTGGTAAAAATCTGTTCGTATGACTGTGGGACTCTGCAAACAGCCATAAATGCAGCTTGGTTACCGAGCAACCAAAGTGTGGTCATTTGACCATGGGAGGCCCAACTGTTGGAACTTCAAATCCAGGTCGTAAGTACCCACAGGTAGGTTGTTGGAGATTCAAATGGTTGCTAAGTGACCGGTCATAAATTGAGGACCATCTGTATGGAGACTCAACTCAGTTTAGTTGCCTCACAGTAGTCAGGCAAGCCACAGCTTTATACCATGTGAAAACCAATTCAGTGCCAATCGTTGATGGAAAGGTAACATTTGATCTAATAGTTAAAGGACCAGGCTAGAAACCAAAAGATGATGAGTTCTAGACCCGCCTTAGGCATGAAAGCTGGCTGGGTGACTCGGGGCCAATCACCCAGGAGATTGTGAGTTCTAGTCCCGCCTTAGGCATGAAAGCCAGCTGGATGACTTTGGGCTAGTTCAGGGGTAGGCAACCTTGGCTCTTTTATGACTCGTGGACTTCAACTCCCAGAATTCCTGAGCCAGCCATGCTGAGGGGAAAGGGAGAGGTTTCCAAGCTGAGCCATGCTGGCTCAGGAATTCTGGGAGTTGAAGTCCACGAGTCATAAAAGAACCAAGGTTGCCTACCCCTGGGCTAGTTCTTCCCACTCTCAGTCTAATCAACTTCACAAGGTTGTTGTTGTGGGAAAAATAGGAGGACAAAGGCATATTATGTAAGTTCACTTACATAATATTATTTTTTTAAAAAATAATGAAGGCAAGTTTAAAAATGTAAAATTTAAAAAATGACTTTTACCTTCACAAAAACTATCAAGTACAGAGCATTGTACGCTGTTGACTCCAGTGACAGGATTAATAATGCAGTGCAAGTTCAAATTCACCTTCTAGTGAGTGTCCTGTTTCTTCTAGCTGCCAAGCACCTGTTCTGGGAAACCTCCAAGCTGGGCAGAAAACCAACAATCCTCTCCTATTTTTTGCATCCCACATTGTTGGGTTATTGCCCCTACATATGCAGGTTTCTTTTTAGCGATAGCAATAGCACTTAGACTTATATACCGCTTCACAGTGCTTTACAACCCTCTCTGGGCTGTTGCCCCCCACAATCTGGGTCCTCATTTTACCGACCTCAGAAGGATGGAAGGCTGAGTCAACCCTGAGCCAGTGAGAATCGAACTGCTGGCAATCGGCAGAATTAGCCTGCAATACTGCATTCTAACCACTGCGGCCCCATGGCTCTTTTATTTTTTTGCTACTAGAACAATAATATTAGACCTCTGCAAAACCCAAAGATCAATCTCATCTAAAAATTCTATTTTCCATTATGCAGTAGATGCTTCTGAAAAAGTGCAGTTAGTCCTCAATTTACAGCTGTAACGGAGCCTGCCTATTTATATTCATAGCCTAGGCCAGGGGTAGGCAACCTTGGCTCTTTTATGACTCGTGGACTTCAACTCCCAGAATTCCTGAGCCAGCCAGAAGCATCCCCATGGTCATGTGATTAAAATTCAGATTTGGGCCACTGGCTCATATCTATGATCGTTGCAGTGTCCCGGGGTCATATGATCACCTTTTGTGACTTGCTGACATGCAAAGATTGATTTAATAACTGTGTTATTAACTTAACAGCTGCAGTGATTCGCTTAACAAATGTCGCAAGAAAGGTCGTAAAATGGGGCAAAATTCACTTAACAGCTGTCTCACTTAGCAACAGAAATTTCGGGCTCTGTTGTGGTCTTAAGTTGAGGACTACGTGTAATGAGGCTGGAAAAGGCAAAATTAGCCTTGGATTTTCCCACCCAGCAGCCTTGCGTAGAACGTAGGATGCCTCTTTCCGTACGGATGAGGCTCCAAACTCCAAAACTGGAACCAAGATTTGGGGCCTGCCTCTACCTAGCTTCCGACCTACTTTACTGCTGTCCAGGAATCCAGCCAAAGGATTTGCAGGTTCTCCTTCCACATCCCTTTTTCTCTTCGCCCTCCCCACATTTTGGTGCCAAACCCTCCCTTCTGCTGGTCTGTGCAGGCTGCCCTAATGCAGTTATTGCTCCTCAGTCATTTCCATACAACTTTGTGCTCATTTTTTCATTCCCAGGCAGCAGAGCTCTCTCTCTCTCTGTCCCCCCCCTTCCCTGTTTCTTTCTTTCTCTCTCTCTCCCTCCCTCCCTCCTTCCCTCCCTACTTCTTGGAGTTTGCTGACTAAGACTCTGAAAAGAAGCTATCAGCATCGTGCTGCTAAATTAAAAAAGAAGAAAAAAAAGAAAAAAAAAGAAAAAGAAAGAAAGAAAGAAAAAGAAAGAAAGAAAGAAAGAAAGAAAGAAAGAAAGAAAGAAAGAAAGAAAGAAAGAAAGAAAGAAAGGAGACTGCAAACCCTCCCCAAATGAACTAAGACTGGCAAATTTCTTTTCTGTTCTCTCTTCTCTCTCCTACTTCTGCCCTGTTTCTTCAGCATTGCCTCTTCTGCAGTCATCTCAACTTCAGTCACCGGTGGAGATTTTTGGCCTGGGACATCTCCTGTCCCCCCCCACTTCAAGGAGAAACGGTGAGTCTTCTTTGGTGCAAGACAGAGTTACAGTTTTTGGTTTCACCTTGATAATGCAGCGTTGGCTGATCCGGAGTTGATGTAATAAGTCGGATGCTTTAGAGAGCATCCTTTGGCATCTTACTTGGGTACCACTTTTCTTGCTGGGCTAAGCAGAATAAAAGCAAAACGGGCCCCCCGTCTTCTGCAACTCTCAGTTGCAGTGGGTTTACCGAAAAGGGGGAGTTTTCTTCTTGGGAAAGGTTCTAACAAGGATTTGTGATTGATTTTGAATTCTCTGCATGGAATGTTAAGGGGGAGGGGAATATGGGACAGCGAGTCTGATTTCAACGTTCCTCTGAGTTCCTAATTCTGCAGCAGCCCTGAGGTTAGATGTCAAATCTGTGAAAATGAAAAAAAGGGGGCAAAGATAGAGCATTTATCTTTCAGTTGTGTGTGTGTGTGTGTGTGTGTTGGGGGGGGGGAGCTTGAGAGATCCATAATCTCCAGAGAGCTGGAGAACTTTGCAAATCTCTTCTCTGCAAAAGGAAGTGCTTGGTTGTTTTTTTTTTAACTCCTTGTTGTCTGACTTGTAAAGAGGAAGTTCATTTCACGCCCTGTTCACCTAGCCCCACTTCGCTTAACTCCGGCAGCAGTTTTCCACTTCTGTTTCCTTTGGGGGGGAAGGGAGGTTCAGCCACGATGCTGTGTTTCTACCCCTTAGAATAAAGCAAAACCCTAGTCCTCATGATTCTGAATAAAAGGCTGGTCGAAATCATCTGTTTCTTTAGCAGTAGAATTATATATTCTGACTTATAATGGCTTTCTGGGGTAGAAATGAGGACTTCCCCATCACTTGCTATCTGTTTTTTTTTTTTTTTAGTGGTAAGGGCCCAGGATTGAACCTGTAATCTAAATGCAGCGGTCCCCAACCTTTTGTGCACCAGGGACCGGTAACGTGGAGAGAGGTTTTTCCGCGGATCGGATGAGGTGTGGTTTTGTGTGCTGCCTGCATCCCGTGGATGGGGCTTTGCTTGTTTCTGTGGACCGGTTACTGGCATGCTGCGGCCCAGTACTGGTCCACGGACTGGGGGTTGGAGACCCCTGATCTAATGCATGTGCAATGCTACTAAACTAACTCCAGTAAAAGACGCAGGTAGTGAATCTTCATGGTTCTCAACTACTGTATGTTGACTTCCAACCAGGCAAGGATGCTTCATAGTCTCAGCAGAGAAAATTCTTTATTTCTGAATAGAACAAGGTTGAGAGACAAAGCTAGAGCTTGACCTTGAGAGCCTCAGACATGGCTCTACATACAGTATGCGATATACATAATCTGCCCAATTATAGCATGGCTGCCACCCTCGTCTGTTGCGAAGAAAGGTTACAGCTGTGATGAATGCTTCTCCGTCTGTAGACCTCAGGGCTGAAAAGTCAAAGGAAATGAAAACGCTGCTGCTTTCAAATCAGCGAACATCCCCAAATCAGAGCAGTTTAGGTGGAATGGCAGAAACTGTTAGACATTGAGTCTTGCAGGAATCTTACAGGGAAGATGGGCAGCATAAAAATTTAATTAATACTATACTATACTATACTATACTATACTATACTATACTATACTATACTATACTATACTATACTATACTATACTATACTATACTATACTATACTATACTATAATATAATATAATATAATATAATATTATAATATAATATACTATACTATACTATACTATACTATAATATAATAATATACTATACTAATATACTATACTATACTATACTATACTATACTATACTATAATATAATATAATATACTATACTATACTATACTATACTATAATATAATAATATACTATACTAATATACTATACTATACTATACTATACTATAATATAATATAATATACTATACTATACTATACTATACTATACTATAATATAATATAATATAATATAATATAATATAATATAATATAATATAATATACTATACTATAATATACTATAATATACTATAATATAATATAATATAATATAATATAATATACTATACTATACTATAATATAATATAATATAATATAATATAATATAATATAATATAATATACTATAATATAATAATATAATATAATATAATATAATATAATATAATATAATATAATATAATATAATAATATAATATAATATAATATAATATAATATAATATAATATAATATAATATAATATAATATAATAATATAATATAATATAATATAATATAATATAATATAATATAATATAATATAATAAATATAATATAATAATATAATATATAACTAGGCTTGGGTGGGATGGGGAGAGTTGCTTAAGATTAAAATAGGTTTCTAGTCCTTATGGTTTGAATAGAGGACTGTTTTGATGAAAAATGTCAATTTGGTACCCATGATAATGCAGTCAAAGCCCCACCCCTTTTTTACACGTCAATTCATGTAAAAAGGGTGGGTTTTGATGGCACAGTTGTGGTTTTCATCTGGATCTTTTTGACAACAGCCCATCCATCAACCACATGGATGGGAAGATGATTGAGGAATGTAGGTTGCAAACTGTGAGTTGGGTCCATTTTAGTTGGACATGAATCCAACAGATTTGTGCACCACGGGGATGTTGCAAAGGTCGTAAGTATGAAAAACAGACATAAGTCACTTTTGACTTTTGTAACTTGAACGGTCATTAAATGAACTGTTGTAAGTTGAGGACTACGTTTATCGAATAGAGAGAGGGGGGATTTAATTTTAATTACTCTAATACACGGGTGTCAAGCTCGATTGCTTCATGTGACATATCATGACGTATCTTGACATTTTTTGCCTTTGCGAAGCCTGGGTGGGTGTGGCTTGCGCATGATGCATCCGGCCTGCGGGCCGCCAGTTTGACACCCCTGCTCTAATAAAATATAACTAGGGCAGCATAAAACTACCCTTCTACGTGGGCTTCAGATCCTATAGCCTAATGGAGGACAAATTGGAGGGGGGGGATTTAAAGTCAACCTCAATTTTATATTTTTTAATAAGCAAGCTTCGTCAATTTAGTGGGAAGATTAACAGGCCCCCCACTGTAAACTCAGCAAAAAGGGATCAGACACCTGGAATTTACACTGGATCCTGAAGTAATGAGATGCTAGCAGGATAAGTGAAAATGTTAATTAAAAGTATCATTGCAGGAAGTAAGCTGTTCCACATAAAGCTGCCTTTTACAATTGCCTGATAATGATGCTGTCAATCTCTGGGCTTCAGCGTTCATTGGCACTGCCAGGGCTGCCCCCTGGCTACCAAACAAGATCTCACCAACCCTACAATTCTCTTCTGGAGGATCTTAAAGCTCTTCAACCAGGCTAGGGTGATCCGACTCCCTTGTATGTTGCACAACGTCTTTGTTGCTACTGCGATTTGCCATCTTCTTTATCGTTATCCAATATGTTTTATTCTCTTGATTGCATTTTGTTGTTTGGTATTTATGCTTGGAGGTAGCCAGAACTGACTCAAGCAGGGCAGCATCTAAGACAGGAATGGGCAACTCTGGCCCCTTTATGACTGTGGACTTCAATTCCCAGAATTCCTGGCTCAGGAATTCGGGGAATTGAAGTCGACAGGTCATAAAAGGGATCATAGTTGCCCACCCCTAAGCTAAGCCGAATAAATGAATAAATAAATATTCAGCTGACCCAGATTGAGAGAACTGCCACTAGGAATAAAGCACGTAGATTCCATGCTGTGTGTTTGGCTACCATTTTGTTTTTTTAAATTTGTTTTTATCTTGCATTTCTTTTTAAATTCAGATTAGTTGTTTTAATGGTTTTTACATATTTCTATTATTATTATTGTATACGCTGTGCAGAGTCACAATGTGAAGTGGGCAGCTATGGAATTGGGTATGCCTAGTTTAATGAAAAGAAGGAGTAAGGGTGATACGATACCAATTTTCCAATATCTCAGGGGTTGCCACAAAGAAGAGGTGGTCAACCTATTTTCCAAAGCACCAGAATGCAAGACAAGAAGCAATGGATGGAAACTAATCAAGGAGAGAACCAACCTAGAACTAAGAGGAAATTTCCTGACAGTTAGAACAATTAATCAGGTTTTTAATAAGAGATTGGACAGCCATTTGTCTGAAATGGTATAGGGTTTCGTACCTGAGCAGGGGGTTGGACTAGAAGATCTCCAAGGTCCCTTCCAACTCCAATATTCTGTTATTTGTGTTTTGTATTCTGATAAACTAATAAACATTTTGAAAATGGATTCTGATAGTTTTGAAAACAAAAATTCCAATGATAGCCAGTCCATTCTGTTCTTTTAGCTAACCACTTTTATTCTAAGGAATCGACTTTTTTAATTTTAAAACATAACTGAAATGGGGAATGGATTTAGCCAATTAATCAGTGGAATGACTTGCCTCCAGACGTTGTGGGTGCTCCAGCACTGGAGGTTTTTAAGAAGAGATTGAACAATCATTTGTCTGAAATGGTATAGGGCAGGGGTAGGCAACCTCGGCTCTTTTATGACTCGTGGACTTCAACTCCCAGAATTCCTGAGCCAGCCATGCTGAGGAGAAAGGGAGAGGTTTCCATGCTGAGCCATGCTGGCTCAGGAATTCTGGGAGTTGAAGTCCACGAGTCATAAAAGAACCAAGGTTGCCTACCCCTGGTATAGGGTCTCTTGCTTGAGCAGGGGGTTGGAGGTGACCATAACAGCATTGCTGATGATTTAAATGACATGTGGATAATCCTGTGGATTTTTAGCCCTATATAATGGTATTAGGAACCAACTTCTATTCCAACTTCTGAACCAATTCTTGGTGGTGCACATCCATGCCATTTTCTTAGCAGCAGTAGGAAGTGGCTGGTTGCTGATTTTTATGACATTTTTCTTTAAATGTCCCTGTTTAGCCTATAGTTCTGGTAGTCTTTCATTCGAGTCCTAACCAAAACCAACCCGATTTAGATTTTTTTGAAATATAAGGCCATGGCAGCTAGATACTTCCATTTTAGCTGGTCATAATACAGAACAGGAACCTGCATTGCGTGGACTTGCACACCTATGATACATCTTCTCTTCCTGTCTGTGGTGTTCTAGTTACCCTCTTTTTGTCTCTCTGCCAGATGCTTCCAGGGCGATGCTTGCTCTCCTGTCTTTTCCATCTCCTGATGCTTTCCCTTCAGCCTGCACTGGCCCAGAAAGAACGAAAGAAAGTGGTACATGTCTCTGGTATGTGAAAAGTCTCTTTGGCATCTCTTGAGGCCTGATCCGGGTGGGAATCTGACCAGCTGCACTGTCCATCGCTGTTCATATCTGTTAAATCTCAGATACAGGCAGTCCTTGAATTACAACCATTTGTTTAATGACTGTTCGAAGTTACAACAGCACTGAAAAAAGTGATTTCTGACTATTTTTGATCCTGTGACCCCATGGTCACAGGATCAAAATTCAACCACTGGGCATCTGGCTTGTATTTATGACGGTTGCAGTGTCCCGGGATCATGTGATTACTTTTTCGTCACCTTCTGACAAGCAAAGTCAGATTCGCTTAACAAGCATGTTACTAACTTAACAACTGCAGTGATTCACTTAACAACTGTGGCATGAAAGGTCGTAAAATGGGGCAAAACTCACTTAACAACTGTCTTGCTTAGCAACAGAAATGTAGGGCTAAATTGCGGTCGTAAGTCAAGGATTACCTGTAGCAGCTCAAAACCCAAAATGATAGATTCCCAGATTCATTCATTATTTGTATATATCCCACCTTTATTCTTTTTATAAAAAATTCAAGGCAGTGAACATACTTAATACCTCCTCCTACTGTATTTTCCTCACAACAACCCTGTGAGGTGGGTTGGACAGGGAGAGAGAGAGAGAGAGAGAGAGAGAGACAGACAGACACTGACTGGTTCAAAGTCTCCCAGTTAGCTTTCATCACTAAAGCAGGACTAGAACTTATGGTGTCCTGCTGATTGGCCCAAAATCACACAGCCAGCTTTCATGCCCAGGGTGGGACTAGAACTCACAGTCTCCTGATTTCTAGCCTGGTGCCTTAACCACTGGACCAAACCGACTCTCTTATCAGATTTGTTGGAAGGAAAAGGGGTTCCCAGCCTTGGTGACTTCTTGGGATGTGAACTTCAGCTCAGGCAGGGATCCCCAACCCCCAGTCTGTGGACCAGTACCAGGCTGCGGCATGCCAGCAACCAGTCCGTGGGATGCAGGCAACACACAAAACCACACACTCTCCGGTCCGTGGAAAAAACTTTCTCTACAGAACCGGTCCTTGGTGCCCAAAAGATTGGGGACCTCAGGGCATCTGGCCATTTGAGGCATCTGCTCCATCTGCACCACTTGACTTCCCAAGCTTTCCCTGTTCTAGATTTGAAATGAAGCCCAAGGTCTCTGTTTTTCTCTGCAGAGGATGAGAGTGGTGCCGTTGTGGTTCAGACAGCACCGGGCAAGGTGGTCACCCACCGTGGAGGCACCATCATCTTGCCTTGCCGCTTCCACTACGATGTGTCGGCCCATGACCCTGATGAGATCCGCTTGAAGTGGACTAAGATGGCGGAGCCCATGTCCCTTGAGGACGTCTTTGTAGCCATGGGGAAGGAGCGCAGAGCCTTTGGGAACTACCGTGGCCGTACAACCCTGCAAGAGGATGGGCCCAGCGACGCCTCCCTCATCATCCGGAATGTCACTCTTCAGGATTATGGGCGCTACGAGTGTGAGGTGACCAACGAGCTGGAAGATGATGCTGGAATGGTGAAGCTGGACCTGGAAGGTTGGTAGAGATGACTTGGGTGATGGGCATTGGGCAGGTCATCTCCAAGAGAAAGGACCTGGGGAATGAAGAGTACAGGTAGTCCTCGACTTACGAGCACAACTGAGCATAAAATTTCTGTTGCTATGCGAGACAGCAGTTAAGTGAACTTTGCCCCATTTTCACAACCTTTCTTGCCACATTTGTTAAGTGAATTACTGAAGTTGTTACGTTAGTAACACGGTTGTTAAGCAAATCTGACTTCCCCATTGACTTTGCTTGTCAAAAGGTTGTAAAAAGCTATCTCATGACCCTTGGACGTAAGCATGAGTCAGTTGTCAAGCATCTGAATTTTGATCATGTGACCAGAGGGATGATGCTACAATGATCGTAAGTGTGAAAAATCAGTCATAAGCCACTTTTTTCAGTGCCGTTGTAACCCTGAACGGTCACTAAACGAAATGTTATAAACCAAGGACTGCCTGATGATCTATTGACATTCAGATTGCTTTCAGTGAAAGCGTCACTACATCACATGAGTTTCAGCGATGTCTGAAATTGATGAATTCTTCAGTAGCTTTCTTCTGAGAAAAAAATAGATTAAAATGGTATGCTTTTTAATTTTTCAGTTCTGTAGTGAATGTCAAAATGCAGTGTGGCAGATTATGCCTTTTTATTTTTTATGAAAATGAATGGTAAACTTCCCCTAAGATGGCAACATTCCTTTATTTGTGAGTGAATTTTATTTACTTTTTACATTGAAATCTTTTAAATGGACTAATCCAGGGGTAGGCAACCTTGGCTCTTTTATGACTCGTGGACTTCAGCTCCCAGAATTCCTGAGCCAGCATGGCTCAGCTTGGAAACTCTCCCTTTCCCCTCAGCATGGCTGGCTCAGGAATTCTGGGAGTTGAAGTCCATGAGTCATAAAAGAGCCAAGGTTGCTTACCCCTGGACTAATTCAACCTTTCCTAACCAGATGCTGTCTAGCTGTGTTGACTTACAAAAAGTGACCTAGGATCCTTTTTCACACTTACGACCATTGCAGCATCCCTGTGCTCATGTGATCAAAATTTGGACGCTTGGCAACTGGAATGTATTTACGATGGCTGCCGTCTCTCAGAGTCACGTGATCACCTTTTGCAACCTTCTTACAAGCAAAATCAATGGGGGAAGCCAGAATCACTTAACAACCAGGTTACTAACTTAACAACTGCAGTGATTCACTTAACAACTGTGGCAAGAAAGGTCGTAAAATGGGGCAAAAGTCACTTAACGAGTATCTCACTTTTGCGCTCAATTGTGGTCGTAAGTCGAGGACTACATGTACAGCCTCTGGAGCTCCCATATCTCAGCTGCAAACATCAAGATGGCAGCAAGTGAGCATAGAAAACCTTTTGGCCACCAGATCCAACAGACATGTGGATTTTGCAGCTCAGATGTGGCATCTCTAACCATTTCCTTTTGCTCATTCTGTCTGGGAATCCAAGGGCTGTGGCAGCAAGCCAATTGAAGATGCTGGGTTAATTTAACAGTGTGCAGGGTTTCTTTGGTTATTTTTCTCTGGAAACAGAGGGCCCTCCGCTCACCAGGAACCAGATAATTGAAATCATAAATTTAAGTCAATCAGAGATGTGAGGTGAGGCTTAAATCAATATGGCAGAGATACATGAAAATATGAATGTGTGACAGGGGAGGGGAAGGAAGGGATAAAGCTCAGAGTTGCACAATGAAACCAATTTGTAAGAAAATAAGGATATTAAAAAAGAAAGGAATTCTTCACCAGGAGGGAGATTATAATGGGGGCAGAAATATCCAGTAGAAGCCAGATGTCAGCCAAGGGGACATGTATGGGTGGTCTGATCTTTAGCAATTAGTTACTAAGGAGAAAGTAACTGGCCCGCTGATATATATGTAGATAAGATTTGCTGTCTTACCTTTCACAACAAAGGTCAGTTTGAGAAGACAGCAGTAAGAATATTTAAACCAACACAATTGTCAAGCCTTAAAATATAAAAAAGCAACAACCGGCGATGTCTAAGTTAAATCAGTGAAACAAAAATTTACAACAGATATCAGTGGTTAATTTAGAAAAGGGCCAGCTCATTATTTCCTGTAATAATAGATTGGACATCGTAATTTAAGTGACCTTTAAAACTCATTGAAAACCAAATGAAGGAGATATCCATAGGAAATGAGCAGCGCAGAGAAATGAGAATCTATTGCCGAGTACTGCCTTTCTATCCGAGATACATATATACAGCTGTAGTTCTCGACTTAACAATCAGAATTGAGCCCAAAATTTATGTTGCAAAGTGAGAAATTTGTTAAGTGTGTTTTGCCCCATTTTACAACAACAAATTAAGTGAATTACTGCCGTTGTTAAACCAGTAACACAGTTGTTAAGTGAATCTGGCTTCCCTATTGACTTTGCGTATCAGAAGGTTGCAGAAGCTGATCACCTGACCCCAGGACACTGCAACCATCATAAGTATGATCCAGTTGCCAAGCATCTGAATTTTGATCCTGTGACCTTCGGGGATGCTGCAATGGTCGTAAGTGCGAAAAACGATCATAAGTCACTTTTTTCGGTGCTATTGTAACTTTGAACGGTCACTAAATGAAATATTGTAAGTCGAGGACTACCTGTAGCAGTGTCTACAGAGCATGTCCAAAAAGTCAAGATGGAAGACCTGATGGTGCACATATGTGATGCTCATGAAAAAGCAGGGGGAGCTTTAATTGAACTGTTGTGGCCACCATCTTGCCTTGTTTGATCATTCCCTGTGGACACCTCTGCTTGAAACCTATGGGCCACAGCGGTGGCCATAGTTCTCCAACAATCAATTCTCTGTGTGGATGCAGACCTGAGCCTCCAAGGCCTAGAATGGACTTCCGGAAGTAGCATCCACGCACTTCCGGTGGAGTGTTCTAGGCCTGGGAGGCCTTCTCTAGGCGTCCCAGGCATAGAATGGTCCTCTGGAAGCAGTGTGCATTCAGCTGGTTCTCCGAACTCAACAAAATTTAGTTACCGGTTCTGCCGAACCGGTGCAAACCAGCTGAATCCCACCACTGTCTTTGACTCACAACCACAATTGAGCCCCAAATTTCCATTGCTAAGCAAGGCAATTGTTAAGTGAGTTTTGCCCCATTTTACGATCTCTTTGCCACAGTTGTTAAACGAATCACTGCAGTTATTAAACAGATCATGAAGTCCTTAAGTGACTCTGGCCTCCTCTCATTGACTTTGCTTGACAGAAGACAGCTGGGAAAGGTACAAATATTGATCATGTGACCCTGGGACAGTGCAACTGTCATGAACAGGTGCCAGTTTCCAAGTGCCTGAATTTTGATCCCATGACCATGGGGATGCTGCAAAAATTGTAGGTGTGAAAATTGGTCATAAGTCACTTTTTTCAGATCTGTTCAAACAGTCACTAAATGAATGGTTGTAACTTGAGGACTATCTATATTGTAGCAAAGTATCCTCTCTTTATAACATGAGCATAAAGGGTTTTTTTTAGAACACAGTGTCAAACCCGCCGCGTCACGTGATGTGTCGCCGTGTACCACAACTTTTTTCGCATTGCTGGAGCTGGGGTGGGCACAGCCTCCGCATGATGCAACCGGCCCACAGGCCGACAGTTTGACACCCCTGATTTAGAGAGGATCTCCATACTTGTGCCCCCAAGACAGCTTGGCCGGGAATAATGAATGAGTTGAATTCCAATACATCCAAAGAACATCATAAAACTGAAAGTTGACTTAGGACTTCAAAGATTAACTGTAAAATTAAAATCTCCCTTGAACAGAGCTCAACTCCCAGTAACATTATAAAGGTACATGTAGCTTTCTTGGAGATCACCTGGAAGCGATCCTCATGGTCTTCTGGAATGGCTTTGGAATTTCCTGGTCTTTCCTGGTTGTCCTCTATTCAAATGTCAACCTGCTCCTTCCCTGTTTAGCTTGCCAAGATGACTCAAGGTCGCTTGGTCTGCCACTGAGCTGGGCTGCATCCAGAAGCAAATTAGTGAGCAAGACAGGGAGCCACTAAGACAACATACACAAAATATTGGCCATTCGCCGTTCAGAAAGATGGCGTGATTCTTCTGATTTGAAGCAAAAGATGTTGGACAAGTGTGCAGAGAAGTCTAAGAAGAAGAGCTGGACAATGTCTAACTGAGGCTATAGAGTTATATTCAGCCCATATCCCATGGTGCGGTTCAACAGCAGTAGCAACAGCAACATCTTATCCCATTTTCCCATTCCTTCCGCTTATCTATTTATTTACATTTATTTAGAGCCGTGGTGGTGCAGTGGTTAGAAAGCAGTATTGCAACTCTGCTCACATTGCCAGCAGTTCGATTCCCTCAATCCTGACTGGGCTCAAGGTTGACTCAGCCTTCCATCCTTCCGAGGTCGGTAAAATGAGGACCCAGATTGTTGGGGGCAATAATGCTGACTCTGTAAACTGCTCCGAGAGGCCTGTAAAGCACTGTGAAGCGGTATATAAGTCTAAGGGCTATTGCTATTTATTTATTTAATAATAATAATAATAAAGTTGGAAGGGACCTTGGAGGTCATCGAATCCAACCCCCTGCTCAGGCAGGAACCCTACACCATTTCAGACAAATGGCTGTCCAGTCTCTTCTTAAAAACTTCCAGTGTTGGAGCATTCACCGCTTCTGGAGGCAGGTTGTTCCACTGGTTAATTGTTCTGTCAGGAAGTTTCTCCTTAGTTCTAGGTTGCTTCTCTCCTTGATCAATTTCCATCCGTTGCTTCTCGTCCTGCCATCAGGCGCCTTGGAGAATAGCTTGACTCCCTCTTCTTTGTGGCAGCCACTGAGATATTGGAACACTGCTATCCTGTCACCCCTCGTCCTTCTCTTCATTAAACTAGACATACCCAATTCCAGCAACCGTTCTTTATATGTTTTAGCCTCCAGTCCCCTAATCATCTTTGTTGCTCTTCTCTGTACTCTTTCTAGAGTCTCAGCATCTTTTTTACATCATGGTGACCAAAACTGGATGCAGTATTCCAAGTGTGGCCTTACCAAGGCATTGTAAAGTGGTATTAATACTTCACGTGATCTTGATTCTATCCCTCTGCTAATGCAGCCCAGCACTGTGTTGGCTGTTTTGGCAGCTGCAGCACACTGCTGGCTCATATTTAAGTGAGTTTGTTTGTTTGTTCATTCATTTGATTTCTATAGCTGCCAGTCTCAGCAAATGATTCTGGGCAGCTCACGATTCAAAACAAACATTACAATTAAAATCTTAAAAACGTTTTAAAACCATAAAAACAGTAAAAAAAAAAAAGCACCACCACCCATTAAAACAATGTAAACATTAAAGCGTCTAATTCGAAGTAGCTACAAAGCAAGATGTTTGGTCCGTTCACAATATAGCCAGGAGGCGGGGCCCTTGGCGCATGTAGTGCCCCAGGGTTGGCAACATAGCCAGGTTTTTAAAGATTTATGGAGGGCTAATACGGTTGGGGCCATCCTAATCTCCAAAGGGAGGATGTTCCACAGAGCAGGAGCTGCTGCAGAAAAAGCTCACCTTCTAGTCCCCGTCAGCTGATATTTTTTGGCTGATGGGATCTGCAGCATGCCCATCCTATTTGACCTACCAGTAGTTGGACAGGTAGAAACTCTGGGGGGAAAAAAGGTGATTCCTCTGGTAACCTGATCCCAAGCCATGTAGAGCTTTATAAGTAACTACCAGGACCTTGAATTGCACCAATGGTAACCAGTGCAGCTCTTCCCTTCTCTTGTTTGGGATGCTACACACAGCCGCTTTCCCCAGATTTTTCTCATATTTTATGGCAATTAACAATCAAGATGATAGCTATCAGATTGGACCGCAACCATCCAGATGTCCACTAGATGGGGGCAAAGATATTTTTTAAGGTCTCCAACCTTTGCTGGCTGAGGAATTCTGGGAGTTGAAGTCCGCAAGTCTTAAAGTTGCCAAGGTTGAGGACCCCTGCTCTAGTAGTCACCAAGAGTTTTTTTGCAAGCCAAATCATGCAAATAATAAAGGCCAATATCTTTATTACTAGAGAACCCAGAGTAGTATAGTGGCTAAACCACCAGACTAGAAACTGGGAGATCATGAGTTCTAGTCCTGCCTTCTGTGTGAAGTCATCTAAGTAACCTTGGGCCAGTCCCTCTCTCTCAGCCCTAGAAAAGAGGCAATAACAAACCACTTGCAAAAATGTTGCCGTGAAAACGGCAAAGGCTTGTCCAGCCAGTTGCCAGGAGTCCAGACTGACTCCAAGACATTCCAAAAAATAAAAGTCTTTACAGCAGCCTCATAATTCCTGAGGTCAAGTTGATGCTTCTCATTATAGATATTTTTAGCCTGATAAGACAACAGAAAAAGAATCCCATACTGGATCAGCCATTACCCAGTATTGAAAGAAAAATCATCATCAGGGTCAGAGCCAGACAGAAATTGGCTCTGGGAAAGCTGACCACATGTTGCTGGGAGTGGTGGGTTTTTATATCTTCTTGAGCTTTTGAGGTTGTTTCCTCTTCCTGGGGCATGAACTTTGACCTGAGCTTCAGTGTGCCTTTCTGGTATTCTAATAGTGGTAGGTTAATTTTATTATGTCCCAAAGGTCATATCCTGCTTCCGTGGAGCTGTGGCTGATGATTATGTCCTGTGTTGGAATTTTTGGTGTGAGAGGTTGTTGATCCTAGGGATCTTTGTCTTTCTAATCCCATCAGCTCTAAGCTTCTTGGTTCCAGTCTTTCTGACAGGATGATCACATCTACATTTCTACAGACCTGGTTTCTGCTTGGGGCAGAAACTTGGGGGGTGGTGGTCCTGCCTAAGATTTTCCATTATTCTTTTGGGGAAATATAATGAAGGGATTTTATTGTGCTTATGATTTTAGTATGTTTAAGTTTGACATTAGCATTTATTTTATATATAGTAACCATTTTATATTGATACTTATAGTGTTATCATGTAATCATTGTTTTGTTATTTTGTAATCATTATTTTGTAGTTAATTGCTTGATCAGATGCTTTATATATATATATTGGAAAAGTAAGGGCTTCATGCTTTAGGTATAGGTGATTGCTTATATGAAAAGAGCACAGTAAGGGGAGGGGGGAACGGAGTTACAGATGGAGCCTGGGTTGCTGTGTATGAGTCATCATCTAGAAATTATTTTTTTGTGCCATCTTATGCCTAGTACCAAGACCGGATCTTTTTGTTCTGGAAAGGTATAAAAGGTGGAAGACATCTTTTCTGGTTGTTGCCTTCATCTCTCTACCAGCCACGAAGAGAGATGGGGTCACCCAACTCTATTTTGATCAAAATAAAAGTTGTTTGTTTGCTGAAACCTCGACTCAGGAGTTCCTTTGGCTTTTTTAAATTCCTGAGTAATACTGGGGCAGTTGTGAGGCTAAGTGGAAAACCTTACATTAATATTCTGCCTTTTTAATATTCCCCAAAATATTTCTTTCTCTGGGGGGACTGTCTTCCCACACCAGGTTAATAAGGATAACAAGCAAATACTGGAGCGCATAACACGAGACACATCACTGGAAGGCCAAATCCCAAACTGTATCTCACTTATTTTGGCCATGTCACGTGGGGGGAATTCACGGGAGAAAGCAATTACGTTTGGAAGAGTTAGCGGTAAAAGAAAAGCAGGCCGCCAAATGACATGGTGGCTGGACACCATCAAAACTGACACCAGCCAGAGCATAGAAAAACTCAAAGAGGCAGGGCAAGATCGGAAGACGTGGAGAGGCCTGGCCCATAGAATCACCAAGAGTCAGACCAGATTGAATGGATCGTCATCATTACATCATCATTACAGACATTAGTTCAGGGCTTTTCACCCTTTTCACCCATTGTGCCACTTTTAGGATATGGCAACATCCGAGTACCACCAGTCGCCTAGCAAGGTGTCAAAAACTTGATGACCCAAAAAAAAAAAAAAGGAAAAAAGTGATAAAGTACAGGTAGTCCTCGACTTACAACAGTTCGCTTAGTGACTGTTCAAAGTTACAATGGCACTGAAAAAGTGCCCCCCAAGCCACAGCCGAGCAAGACACCTGCCTGCCTGCCCACCCGGCAGCACTCTTCCTCCTGTCCGAGGTTTTCATTGTTGTGAGCATTTCTGTTGAGGATTGGCAGTGGTGGTGGGGTGGGGTGGGTTTTTGGTTTTTATTCCCCCGTCTGCTGGGTGGTTGCAGCAGGTTTTGGTCATTTCACATGATCCTGGGACACTGTGACCGTCATAAATATGAATCAGTTGCCAAGCATCTGCATGTAAATCACAAGACCCTGGAGAGGCTGCAACATTCCAGCTGATTGGTGCTTCTTCTGGGCTCAGCAGAAGCGCCAGGATCAGCACTGAGCTCTGGCTGGAGCCTGGCGCTGATCCTGGCGCTTTCGCTGAGCCCTGACAGCCCTGCAGCTCCAGCCGTCTCTCGCTCAGGCTTGTGCGGTGCTGCCACCGGTTCAGCTCATTCCCCTCCTCCACTACCACTTTTCTAGGATGGTCGCGTGCCCCCTGCCAGGTGCCAATGTACCACAGGTGGTGTCCGTACCACTGGTTGAAAAGCCCTGCATTAGTTTATGGCAACAAAACCTTAGGAGTCCGGCAGCACCTTTCTGACTAATTTTATTAGAAGGCGTAAGCTTTCGTGACCTGTGAAATGTTGCAGACCGAACCAGTGCTTAGAGAATCCCTTCACCCTCCAACACTTTCTCTGACTTTTGCTGCTGCATTAAATCAATATCTCATTCCGCTGAAAATATACGTTCAGCTGAAGTCTGATGAGATTGAGTTAGGGCGAGATGATGGAGAAGAGAAGCTGCTTGATGCAATCAAATAGAGTTCTGTTGGCAGTACTAACTTCATTGGAAAAAATAAATGGCTCAGCTAAGGCAGAGTTCCCCAATCTTTCTGACTTTGCGGACCGGTCGGAACGGAAGTGGTGGGTGGGCGCCCGCACTTCTCTGCTGCTCGTGCATGTGGGGATGTGTGTGTGCACTCATCCACCACTTCCCTAGCCTGGTTTTGAAGGGCTCAAAGCCCAATAGTGGGTCGTGGCCTGGGGTTTGGAGACCCCTGAGCTAAGGAAAGCACATCCACCAAGGAAGGTGCCTATTTAGTATTGCAATGTCAAATTAATTCCCTCCGCTCAGTTCTTGCCTTCTGCTAGGGGTGCAGGTGCTTCTAAGATCTGGCTCCCCAGAGCCTAGTTGGGTTGTTCAATTCATTCAGACAAGACCCCCATCAGAGGGTTTCCATTGCTTCTCGGCATCGGTTGCGGGCCCGGCCTAGCCTCACAACGGTAGCATTGCCCATCTATTTTGCTTGATGGATTTATATAGGAAGGATGCACGTATGCAAGGAGGGATTCTGCACAGGAAAGTTTCCTGGTGAAAATTAGATTTATACATAGGGAGGGAGAGAGGGAGGGAGGGAGGAGGAAAGAAAAGGAAAGGAAGGAAGGAAGGAAGGAAAGAAGGAAGGAAGGAAGGAAGGAAGAGGGGTGTTGTTGCTGAATATGATAAGACTACCTTGAAAGCCTAACAGAGTTTCTTTCTATCCCCTTTCATACCCCTTTCAAGCCAGAGTTATTTTGGGTTTCTTTCTCATACCCTCCTGTTTCCCAGGATAGGGTATAGAGTCATCATTTTTTCCCTCTTTCAATGGCTCGTGGCCTGGTTCAAAGTTATCCCCATATTCCTGTACATGTTTCTATGGGATTGTTTTTCCTTCCTTCCTTCCTTCCTTCCTTCCTTCCTTCCTTCCTTCCTTCCTTCCTTCCTTCCTTCCTTCCTTCCTTCCTTCCTTCCTTCCTTCCTTCCTTCCTCCCTCCCTCCCTCCCTCCCTCCCTCCCTTATTTCCTTACTTCCTCATCTGGGAGATCTTACTATCTCTTATTTTGTTCCTTATTGTATTTTTTTAAAAAATATTTGTACTTGTGAGTTGCCCAAAGTCATTGGGAGTCAGGCAGCATACACATTTTAATGATGATGATGATGATGATGATGATGATGATAGAAGGAAGAGGAGGAGGAGGAGGAGAAGAAGAAGAAACAGAAGAAGCAGAAGCAGAAGCAGAAGAAGAAGAAGAGGAAGAGGAAGAGGAAGAGGAAGAGGAAGAAGAAGAAGAAGAAGAAGAAGAAGAAGAAGAAGAAGAAGAAGAAGAAGAAGAAGAAGAAGAAGAAGAAGAAGAAGAAGAAGAAGAAGAAGAAGAAGAAGAAGAAGACAATTAATTAATTAATTAATTAATTTATTGAATTTATATACCGCCCTATCTCCCTTACGGGACTCAGGGCGGTGAACAGGCGATAATAAAAACCATGATAAATATAGGCAGTTCTAAAATCAAATTAAATAACGGGCCTGTTCTAAAAACACACCCATACAAAACCCCCCACTAAAACATAAACTACGCCAGGCTGGCCGCACGGAATAGATGGGCCTTCAGGGCTCGGCGAAAAAGGTGCAGGTCCGCAACTGTACGTAGGTCGGAGGGTAGGTCATTCCAGAGGGCAGGAGCTGCCACAGAGAAGGCTCTCCCCCTGGGGGTCGCCAGCCGGCATTGTCTGGCCGACGGTACCCTAAGGAGGCCCTCTCTGTGGGAGCGGACTGGTCGAAGGGAGGTGTTTGGTAGGAGGCGGTCTTGCAAATAACTAGGTCCATTGCCATGGAGCGCTTTAAAGGTTGTTACTAACACCTTGAAGCGCACCCGGAAGGCCACAGGCAGCCAGTGCAGCTCGCGCAGGAGAGGTGTTACATGGGAGTATCTAGAGGCCC
>NW_015386521.1:675267-677442 GCF_001527695.2 Protobothrops mucrosquamatus
TCTGTGGGAGCGGACTGGTCGAAGGGAGGTGTTTGGTAGGAGGCGGTCTTGCAAATAACTAGGTCCATTGCCATGGAGCGCTTTAAAGGTTGTTACTAACACCTTGAAGCGCACCCGGAAGGCCACAGGCAGCCAGTGCAGCTCGCGCAGGAGAGGTGTTACATGGGAGTATCTAGAGGCCCCCAGGATCCCCTGCGCGACCGCATTCTGAACTAGCTGGAGCCTCCAGGTGCACCTCAAGGGGAGCCCCATGTAGAGAGCGTTGCAATAGTCCAGGCGGGAAACAACGAGGGCTTGAGTGACCATGCGTAGAGCGTCACGATCCAGAAAGGGGCGCAACTGGCGTATCAGGCGAACCTGATGAAAAGCCCCCCTGGCCACGGCTGTCATATGGTCGTCTAAAGATAGCCGAGTATCCAGGAGGATGCCCAAGTTGCGGGCCCTCTCCGCGGGGGCAAATGACTCGCCCCCGATAGCCAGGGATGGAGCCAACTGGCTATGTCGTGACGCCAGAAACCACAGCCACTCGGTCTTGGACGGGTTGAGTCGAAGCCTGTTCCTCCCCATCCAGACTCGCACGGCCTCCAGGCACTGGGACATCACTTCCGCGGCATCGTTGGGGTTGTCCGGGGTGGAGATGTACAACTGGGTGTCATCTGCGTACTGATGAAACTCCACCCCGAAACCACGGCTGATCTCACCCAGTGGCTTCATATAGATGTTGAACAGGAGAGGCGAGAGGACCGACCCCTGCGGTACCCCACAAGTGAGGCATCTCGAGGTCGACCTCTGCCCCCCCTGCCAACACAAATTGCGACCGGTCCGAGAGGTAGGAGGAGAACCACCATAAGACGGTGCCCCCCAAACCCAACGCCTCTAACCGGTGCAACAAGATACCATGGTCGATGGTATCGAAAGCCGCTGAGAGATCTAACAGGACCAGGATAGAGGAGCAGCCTCTATCCCGAGCCCTCCAGAGATCATCAACCAACGCGACCAATGCCGTTTCCGTGCTGTGCCCAGGCCGGAAGCCGGACTGGCGCGAGTCTAGATAGACAGTTTCTTCCAGGTGCTGAGGGAGCTGTCGTGCCACCACACTCTCAACAACCTTTGCAAGAAAGCGAAGGTTGGAGACAGGACGGTAGTTGGCCAAAACAGCCGGGTCCAGGGAGGGCTTCTTGAGGAGGGGCCTCACCACCGCCTCTTTCAAGGCGGCCGGTAAGAACCCCTCACTCAGACAAGCGCTGACGATTCCCTGGAGCCAGCCTCGTGTAACCTCCCGGGAGGCCAGTATCAGCCAGGAGGGACACAGGTCCAGTAAACATGTGGTGGTGTTCAGCCATCCCAGTATCCTGTCCATGTCCTCGGGAGTCACAGGATCGAACTCTTCCCAGAAAGTGGACTCAAGACCTGCCTCCGTTGGCCCGTCTGAACTAGTCCAATCGGAGGCCAACCCGTCCCGGATCTGATCGATTTTGTCATGCAGGTAACACCCAAATTCCTCTGCCTGACCCTGCAGGGGGGCGTCCTGGACCCTCTGATGAAGGAGGGAGCAGGACACCCTAAACAGGGCGGCAGGGCGGTTACCTGCAGACGCGATAAGAGCGGAGAAATAGTTTCGTTTTGCCGCTCTTATCGCCACTAGGTAAGTCCTTAAATGGGACTTTACCAGTGTCCGGTCAGATTTGGAGCGGGTGGTCCTCCAAACACCCTCTAGGCATCTCTTCCGACGCTTCATCACCCTCAGCTCCTCGGAAAACCAAGGAGCCAAGGTAGTCCGGCATCGGGTGAGAGGCCGCAAAGGCACGACCCGGTCCAGGGCCCCCGCGGCCGCACTATTCCAGGCGGCCACCAGGTCCTCAGTCGAGCCGCGGGTCAGGGTCTCAGGTATTGGCCCAAGCTCCATCTGGAACCTCTCAGGGTCCATCAGGGGCCTGGGGTGGAACCATTTCGTCACTTCCGGTTCCGCTTCCCCACGGTGGGGTGTAGCGGTTGGAAAGGCCAGCCGAAGGAGAGAGTGATCTGACCATGACAGGGGCTCAACGACTATTTCCCCTAAACCATGATCACTCAACCACTGGCCGGAGGCAAAAACTAAGTCCAGTGTGTGTCCTCCGGTGTGGGTAGGGTCACCAACTAATTGGGTCAGGTCCATGGCCGTCATGGAGGCCATGA
>NW_015386522.1:0-18911 GCF_001527695.2 Protobothrops mucrosquamatus
TTTTAACTTTTACAACAGAATGCTCAAGACACACCGTGGTGGTTAGGTGATCAATCATCCAAAAACAAAATCATATAATAGCTCAAGTAAATACATTAAATGTTCCCTCTCTATTTCCCTCAAATAATATAACCTATTTAACATAATCCATTTCTACATTACATATCTATAAATCCTAATCCTGTTTTGAGCTTTATTAGTTTACAATTACCATAGTCCAATTTAATCCTAGATAAATGTATTATCACTTCGGGTATCTCTTCAAAAATACTAATCCAGATATATTCTAATTCATAATCTCATAAATCATTGATTTTATCACAGATCTCTCTTATTACTTCAAATAGCATTTAAATCTCATTCAAATAATTATCATATCTAAAAAAAAGAATACACCTATTATTACACAATACATTGTCTTGCTAACTTAACACACTCAATTAGTTGTTAAAGCTATCCAAATTTCTAAAAGCCTCTTTCACATTCTTGTTCTCATTCCATTACCAAATAATTTTCATACAAATAAACATATTATTTGAAAAAATACATTCTTACTCTGTTTAACATATATATTCTAATAATCACAAATTTTCAACTCTAAATCTTAATCCTTAAACCCCAATCCATATTTCTCAAAACCTTTTTAATCCATTACATATAATTTAAAATTTCTCTTTTTAGTCTTATTCTGGCTTTCTTCCTACGCCAAGCAGGCTTCCATAACAAAGCCTCTATTTCAGCAAATAAATCTCCCATTATTGCTTGTTATATCATTTGGGTCAGTAAAAGACCTCCCATCCTCTGTTTTTGACGCCTGGTTCCTGTCTGCTGGATAAAACACTCGATCATGTCCAATTTTATAATTAATAGTTGATTATCAAAGTTGTCATAATTCTCCAACAGTTGTAATTTCAAGTCCATTTCTGTTAGTTTTGCAATTGTAGATAGTTTAGTTACGATCACTTTTTGGTCATCCAAAGTCTCCATAGGTTGTATGTAAATTAATTCCTCTTCTGTTGCTTTTTAGTCTGTAGAATGATCAAATAGAGTCTGAGGGTCAGTTTGTAAATTCACAATAGAATTTCTGTTTATTATTTCTGCAGTTCTCTCTCTTATTTGGGAACATATTTCCTCAGTAGCTTCATAAATTTTTTCCAGTATGAGTTTACAGTTGAGTTGTGAGTATGGTTTCTCCATTTCAATAGTAACACCAACAAGAAATGGTTGCAGTTAAATTTCTCCACAAGATGTCTTCACTAAAGTATGAAAGTCTCTTCCAGACATCAAGAATGTGATTAGCAAAGTCAAAGAGCTATAGAGTCTCTTTTCCGGCTTCTCATAGAGTTGTTGTTGTTTTTTTCAAACAATAAAGATTTATCCCTTTAAAAAAGTAAGTTCAAGACATAGGAAAACACTATTCTCCAGCTTAGAAGATATAATAATAAAGTTTTATGATAAGGATTTTTCCAGGGCCCCCAAATAACCAAAAATAAAAATAGTCAATAAGAAGTTTTTTCCTTTGTTATGGAAAGCTCTTTTCCCCAGATAAACAAAGGCAGCTCTTTCAAAGCAGGGAAGTAATTCCAAAAGGCTTTTGACAGGAGAGTAGTTAGACAGAAAGAGAGAGGGAAAAGTCTCACAGGGATTATCCACGATGGTTTCTTAACGCTTAGATGTTCTTTTGACTTTCAACTGGAGCAGCTAAATAATCGGCCATGTTACTGGCCGATCTTTCCCTCCATCGGCCCTGAGGAGCTGCCTCAGACTGCGGAAGGAGCTGCCTCCTCCCCCCGCAATCGAGAGTCCTCATCGGTAGTCACCCCTCCAGGGTGACTTTTCGACCTGATTGAGGGTCTACCGGCAGAGGAAAGCAGGTAACGAAGAGAGAGAGCCTCTTCGTGTGCCTGCATCCACTGCAACCCAAACAGGAAGTCCTTAATTTTCTTATTTTAGTGCATCGGTGTTTTTTCTATTTTGTATTCTTCTAAAAGAAATATTATTTTGTTGAAGGAAAAGTCTTCATCATGGTTCAGTCCAAGCCAGGAATAAACAACATGGTGACTGCTTTAGAAAGAAGGTTGCAGTTTATTGAAATGGAGAGCCAGACAGAAAGATGCCCAAATCCAATTCTCTCATTCCACTTGCACACAGCCTCTGCCTTTTCCCTAACAAAAGGTCCTGCACTCTGGCCAAATCCCCATGCTTTCCAGGGTCTGCCACTTGAACAGATCCTTTCTGTGTGTAGGAAAGGCCAGAGGGAGCAAAATCCAACTGTGATTGGGAAAAGGGTATTCTCGCTCACACACACACAGAAACATACACACATTTTCTCACTTCTCTGGGCTTTAAAGTTAAAATTTAGAGGTACTCACCTTCACCTTCTTTCCAAAGCAGACCTTGAGCTCAAACCCAAAACTCCTTTACTACCCTGGCTGCACATGGGCAGGGCCTGGGAAACCCATCCGCAGACACAAGGAGTCTGCTGCCGGCAAGATGGGGCTTACCAGTCTCAGTCCATTGGAGAGCTTAGCTTGGAGTCCCATCTGGGTGCCAAATTGTTGAAGGAAAAGTCTTCATCATGGTTTAGTCCAAGCTGGGAATAAACAACATGGCGACTGCTTTAGAAATAACTTTAATAATTTTAGAAAGTTTATTGAGCCATGGCATGCCAGCAACCGGGCTGCACAAACAAGCAAAGCCCCATCTGCGAGATGCAGGCAGCACAGAAAACCATGCGCCCTCCAGTCTGTGGAAAAACCTCTCTCCATGGAATTGGTCCCTGGTGCCCAAAAGGTTGGGGACCTCTGTTCTATATATTCTAGCACCAGTTTAGATAATGTTTATTATCCCCAACATGTTGTCACCTTTTCTTTTACAGCAAATGGAGTGTCAACACCTTCACTGAACTGTTTAACATTAATCTAAGTCTCATCACTAGCTGATTCCATCCATTTAGTTCCCTTACTTTGAGCAAAATTGTAGACTGAAAATGAACCTCGAGCCAATACCCTTTCCGATCTTTAACTGAGTGATTTAATGCAGAGGTCCCCAACCTTCTGGGCATCAGGAACCAGTGCCATGGAGAAAGCTTTTCCTGCGGATCAGAGGGGGTGTGGTTTTGAATACTGCTTGCATCCCGAGGATGGAGCTTTGCTTTTTTGTGCAGCCCACTTGGTGGCATGCTGCAGACCAGTGTCGGTCCATGGACCGGGGGTTGGGAACCCCTGAATTAATGGGCTTTATTACAATTACATTCGTATATCCTTCTGCATTATGTAAATTTATCTGAAGTCTATTAGGCTTTCAGTCTCCAGTCCTGTCAAGTTCAACTAATGAAGCTCTCTTCATGCTTTGGGTAAATGTGGCTTACAACTTTTTGAGTTGAATCTTGAAATCCTAGTAATTCATCATAAATCTAAATATGGTCCTTAAACTTTCCACTGACACCATTTATACAACATATAATTCATTTGCAGTATTATTTCCCTTTCCTGCCCATTTGAACCAACAGCATCTTGAACTATCTTCCTAGATACTGAAAATCCATGGAGATATAATTGTAAGTGTAATATTTCTATATTTGTTTTGCATTAGTAAGTAGGCTGACTCAATTTTTGTTCATAGTAGATTACACATTTCTTAAACTAATAGTTCTATCAGGGCACAAGTTTCAGTTCCTTGTAGTTGTTATCCATCACCATTCTTTGATAGATTCATTGAGAAATTATACTTTATCCAATAGCTATAAACCACTGCCCATAAAGGAGGGGTTTTTGATCTCTTAACAGCTCTTTGAAATGTTCCAGGTATGAAACAAAATGCTTCTTCCAAAAAAGTTCGTTTTGAGTGTTTCTGCTTTACTCACTGCGACTGAACAGTTTTGTGGGTTATCACTGGATTGTATTTTTCAAACATTTTCTAATGCAGCAGCAAGGACCATCTTGTTTCTTCTGTTGGTTTAAACTTAATGAAATAATGTGGAAATAGGAAAGTTACTAACTTCTGGGTGCATTTTTTGGCATCTAGCAGCTATTTCTATGTGCCAACATAAACATCAGGAAAAGATGGTTGCTTTTGTTCTGTATGTTTGGTAGATAACCACAAAATAGTATGCCAAATATTTTGTGGTTGTACTAAACTTGGGGTGTTAGCACTTACAGAAATCATTTTTGTTAAAATAAAAATATTAAAAACAAATACCCAAATATGATGTACTAATGGAACAAAATATTTAAAAGATTTTTTGTTTGTTTATCTTTTGGTTTTGTAATCTTTTGGCTGAAGAATCCAAAGGAAGTATTTTAATTGAAAACATATTTTCTGCTAAGATTTTTTTGAAAATATAACTAACCCAGTAGATGTTTTAGTAGGTAAGAACAGAGCTGTGTTGCACTTTTTCCTGTAAGAATTTAATTGATTTGAAAAATAGTGTTTATGGCCATATTTTCTGCAATTTGCATACTGGGCAGCATTCAGCATGGACTTCAGTGTTGTGGTCATGAGGTGAATTGTCTCACTCTACAATAACATGGGTTTATCTTCCTCAAATCTTGCCCTGAGAACTTGTGAAATATAGACCATTAAGAGAGCTAATTTCAATAAACTTAGAGAGAGCTTAGGAACGATTCCATGGATGAGAGTCCTCAAGGGGAAAACAACTCAAGAAGCTTGGGAAATTTTGAAAAGTGAGATTATAAAAGCCCAGTTTAGCACAATACCAACAAAGAAGAAAAATAACAGCTCTCAAAAGAAACTAGCATGGCTGCATAAAGAACTCTGATAAATTGAAAGACAAAAACAAGTATAAAATGTAGAAAGAGGGGCACATAACTAAGGCAGAATATCAGCAAATAACCCAAGCCTGCAAAGATGAAGTAAGGAAAGCCACGGTTCAAAATGAACTAAGGCTTGCAACAAAAGTAAAAAAAAAAAAAAAAGCTTCTTTCAACTGGTAAAAAACAAGAAAAAAGTTAAGGAAATGATTGGTCCATTAGTGGGAGGAAGTGGCAAGGTGACAAGCAACAGAGAAAGCAGAACTACTAAACTCATTTTTTGCATCTGTCTTTACACAAAGAGAAAAAACAATCCAACCTATCAAAAACAGTACCGTAAAAAACAGATTAGAAACACAAGTTAAGATAGGCAAGAAAATGGTGAGCACCTATCCATCCTATACGAGTTCAAATAACCAGGACCAGATGGATTATACTCCAAGGTTCTGAAGGAACTGGCAGATGTGACCTCGGAACCACTGAACTATATCTTTCAAAGATCCTGGAGTACTAGAGAACTACCAAAGGACTGGAAAAGAGATGATATAGTTCCCATCTTTAAAAAAGGAAAAAATGGATCCAGGAAACTACAGACCTATCAGCCTGACCTAGGAAGATTGTGGAAAAGATAATCAAGCAATGAATCAACAAACACCTAGAGGCAAACAAAGTCATAACCAAAAGCCAACATGGGTTTGTCAAAAACAGATGTCAGACAAATCTTATTGCATTCTTTGACCAGGTGACAAAATTAGTGGACCAGAGGAATGCTGTGGATATAATTTACTTGGACTTCAGTAAGGCATTTGATAAAGTAGACCATAACCTACTACTTGATAAGATACAAAAATGTGGGTTAGGCAGCATCACCGCCAGATGGATTCGTAAGTGGCCGATTGGCCGTACTCAGCGTGTGGTCCTCAATGGAACTGCATCTACATGGAGGGAAGTGTATAGTGGGACGTCCCAGGGCTGTGTTCTGGGCCCAGTGATCTTCAATATCATCAATCATTTGGATGAGGGGATAGATGGAGAACTCATCAAATTTGCACACGATACCAAGCTGGCAGGAATAGCCAACACTCCAGAAGACAGGCTTAAGATACAGAAGGATCTGGACAGACTTGAACACTGGGCACTATCTAACAAAATGAAATTCAATAGTGAAAAAAGTAAGGTTCTACATTAGGTAAGAAAAAACAAATGCACAGGTACATTTGCTCAATAGTAGTAACTGTGAGACAGATCTCGGAGTCCTAGTGCAGAGGTCCCCAACCTTTTGGGCACCAGGGACCGGTTCCATGGAGAAAGGTTTTTCTGCAGACTGGAGAGTGCGTGGTTTTGTGTGTTGCATGCATCCCATAGGTGGGGCTTGCTTTGCAGACTGGTTGCTGGCATGCTGCGGTCAGTATTGGTCCATGGAGTGGGGGTTGGGGACCCCTGTCCTAGTGGACAATCACTTAAATATGAGCCAGCAGTGCTGCAGCTGCCAAAAAAACCAACACTCTGCTGGGCTGCATTAACAGATGAATAGAATCAAGATCACATGAAGTGTTAATACCACTTTATAATGCCTTGGTAAGGCCACACTTGGAAGAGTGCCTCCAGTTTTAGTCACCAAAAAAGTAAAAAAGATGTTGAGAATCTAGAAAGAGTACAGAGAAGAGCAACAAAGATGATTAGGGACTGGAGGCTAAAACATATAACGAACGGTTGCTGGAATTGGGTATGCCTAGTTTAATGAAGAGAAGGACGAGGGGGGACATGATATCAGTGTTCCAATATCTCAGGGGCTGCCACAAAGAAGAGGGACTCAAGCTATTTTCCAAAGCACCTGAAGGCAGGACAACAAACGAAGGAAACTAATCAAAGACAGAAGCAACCTAGAACTAAGGAGAAATTTCCTGACAGAACAATTAATCAGTGGAACAACCTGCCTCCAGAAGTTGTGAATGCTCCAACACTGGAAGTTTGAAGAAGAGAGTGGACAACCATTTGTCTGAAATGGTTTCAGGGTTTCCTGCCTGAGCAGGGGGTTGGACTAGAAGACTTCAAAGGTCCCTTCCAACTCTATTNTCGGAGTGAAACTTGCGGGAAAAGCGCCACTCCCCTAACGAACACATAATTGAGAATGCAAGCGGCCGTTCTGTGATGCACGTCATAGGAGAGGGAAGAATTGTCCTTGGAGCCAAGGAAAATAAGAAACAAAAACTATCTTTCTCCGGGTGCCTTGAACCATTCAGTTAGGGTCGAGGGAATAACGTTGTTTTTTTTTCAAGAAGAAGAGGCGAAAACAAAATAAAACATAAGAATATTAAGACAATACAAAATTAAAAAGATAACGTAATAAACCAGTGGCTAATCTATAAATTTAATATGCTGGAGAAAGTTGTTTTTTTTTAAAAGTTTTTTTCTCCTCTCCTGACTTCTGTTACATTTTGAAAGTTTTAAGAATTGTTTCTTAATTTTCTTTTCTTTTTTAACAAATTTTATTGGTTTTTTTAACTTTTACAACAGAATGCTCAAGACACACCGTGGTGGTTAGGTGATCAGTCATCCAAAAACAAAATCATATAATAGCTCAAGTAAATACATTAAATGTTCCCTCTCTATTTCCCTCAAATAATATAACCTATTTAACATAATCCATTTCTACATTACATATCTATAAATCCTAATCCTGTTTTGAGCTTTATTAGTTTACAATTACCATAGTCCAATTTAATCTTAGATAAATGTATTATCACTTCGGGTATCTCTTCAAAAATACTAATCCAGATATATTCTAATTCATAATCTCATAAATCATTGATTGTATCACAGATCTCTCTTATTACTTCAAATAGCATTTGAATCTCATTCAAATAATTATATCTAAAAAAAAGAATACACCTATTATTACACAATACATTGTCTTGCTAACTTAACACACTCAATTAGTTGTTAAAGCTATCCGAATTTCTAAAAGCCTCTTTCATATTCTTATTCTCATTCCATTACCAAATAATTTTCATACAAATAAACATATTATTTGAAAAAATACATTATTGCTCTGTTTAACATATATATTCTAATAATCACAAATTTTCAACTCTAAATCTTAATCCTTAAATCCCAATCCATATTTCTCAAAACCTTTTTAATCCATTACATATAATTTAAAATTTCTTTTTAGTCTTATTCTGGCTTTCTTCCTACGCCAAGCAGGCTTCCATAACAAAGCCTCTATTTCAGCAAATAAATCTCCCATTATTGCTTGTTATATCATTTGGGTCAGTAAAAGACCTCCCATCCTGTTTTTGACGCCTGGTTCCTGTCTGCTGGATAAAACACTCGATCATGTCCAATTTTATAATTAATAGTTGATTATCAAAGTTGTCATAATTCTCCAACAGTTGTAATTTCAAGTCCATTTCTGTTAGTTTTGCAATTGTAGATAGTTTAGTTACGATCACTGTTTGGTCATCCAAAGTCTCCATAGGTTGTATGTAAATTAATTCCTCTTCTGTTGCTTTTTAGTCTGTAGAATGATCAAATAGAGTCTGAAGGTCAGTTTGTAAATTCACAATAGAATTTCTGTTTATTATTTCTGCAGTTCTCTCTCTTATTTGGGAACATATTTCCTCGGTAGCTTCATAAATTTTTTCCAGTATGAGTTTACAGTTGAGTTGTGAGTATGGTTTCTCCATTTCAATAGTAACACCAACAAGAAATGGTTGCAGTTAAATTTCTCCACAAGATGTCCTCACTAAAGTATGAAAGTCTCTTCCAGACATCAAGAATGTGATTAGCAAAGTCAAAGAGCTATAGAGTCTCTTTTCCGGCTTCTCATAGAGTTGTTGTTGTTGTTTTCAAACAATAAAGATTTATCCCTTTAAAAAAGTAAGTTCAAGACATAGGAAAACACTATTCTCCAGCTTAGAAGATATAATAATAAAGTTTTATGATAAGGATTTTTCCAGGGCCCCCAAATAACCAAAAATAAAAATAGTCAATAAGAAGTTTTTTCCTTTGTTATGGAAAGCTCTTTTCCCCAGATAAACAAAGGCAGCTCTTTCAAAGCAGGGAAGTAATTCCAAAAGGCTTTTGACAGGAGAGTAGTTAGAAAGAGAGAGGGAAAAGTCTCACAAGGATTATCCACGATGGTTTCTTAACGCTTAGATGTTCTTTTGACTTTCAACTGGAGCAGCTAAATAATTGGCCATGTTACTGGCCGATCTTTCCCTCCATCGGCCCTGAGGAGCTGCCTCAGACTGCGGAAGGAACTGCCTCCTCCCCCCGCAATCGAGAGTCCTCATCGGTAGTCACCCCTCCAGGGTGACTTTTCGACCTGATTGAGGGTCTACCGGCAGAGGAAAGCAGGTAACAGAGAGAGCCTCTTCGTGTGCCTGCACCCACTGCAACCCAAACAGGAAGTCCTTAATTTTCTTATTTTAGTGCATCGGTGTTTTTTCTATTTTGTATTCTTCTAAAATATTATTTTGTTGAAGGAAAAGTCTTCATCATGGTTCAGTCCAAGCCGGGAATAAACAACATGGTGACTGCTTTAGAAAGAAGGTTGCAGTTTATTGAAGTGGAGAGCCAGACAGAAAGATGCCCAAATCCAATTCTCTCATTCCACTTGCACACAGCCTCTGCCTTTTCCCTAACAAAAGGTCCTGCACTCTGGCCAAACCCCCATGCTTTCCAGGGTCTGCCACTTGAACAGATCCTTTCTGTGGTTAGGAAAGGCCAGAGGGAGCAAAATCCAACTGTGATTGGGAAAAGGGTATTCTCGCTCACACACACACAGAAACATACACACATTTTTCTCACTTCTCTGGGCTTTAAAGTTAAACTTTAGAGGTACTCACCTTCACCTTCTTTCCAAAGCAGACCTTGAGCTCAAACCCAAAACTCCTTTACTACCCTGGCTGCACATGGGCAGGGCCTGGGAAACCCATCCGCCGACACAAGGAATCTGCTGCCGGCAAGATGGGGCTTACCAGTCTCAGTCCATTGGAGAGGTTAGCTTGGAGTCCCATCTGGGTGCCAAATTGTTGAAGGAAAAGTCTTCATCATGGTTTAGTCCAAGCTGGGAATAAACAACATGGCGACTGCTTTAGAAATAATTTTAATAATTTTAGAAAGTTTATTGAAGAGGAGAGCCATGGCACGCCAGCAACCGGGCTGCACAAACAAGCAAAGCCCCATCTGCGAGATGCAGGCAGCACACAAAACCATGCGCCCTCCAGTCTGTGGAAAAGCCTCTCTCCATGGAATTGGTCCCTGGTGCCCAAAAGGTTGGGGACCTCTGTTCTATATATTCTAGCACCAGTTTAGATAATGTTTATTATCCCCAACATGTTGTCACCTTTTCTTTTACAGCAAATGGAGTGTCAACACCTTTACTGAACTGTTTAACATTAATCTAAGTCTCATCACTAGCTGATTCCATCCATTTAGTTCCCTTACTTTGAGCAAAATTGTAGACTGAAAATGAACCTCGAGCCAATACCCTTTCCGATCTTTAACTGAGTGATTTAATTCAGAGGTCCCCAACCTTCTGGGCATCAGGGACCAGTGCCATGGAGAAAGCTTTTCCTGCGGATCAGAGAGGGTGTGGTTTTGAATACTGCCTGCATCCCGAGGATGGAGCTTTGCTTGTTTGTGCAGCCCACTTGGTGGCATGCTGCAGACCAGTGTCGGTCCATGGACCGGGGGTTGGGAACCCCTGAATTAATGGGCTTTATTACAATTACATTTGTATATCCTTCTGCATTATGTAAATTTATCTGAAGTCTATTAGGCTTTCAGTCTCCAGTCCTGTCAAGTTCAACTAATGAAGCTCTATTCATGCTTTGGGTAAATGTGGCTTACAACTTTTTGAGTTGAATCTTGAAATCCTAGTAATTCATCATAAATCTAAATATGGTCCTTAAACTTTCCACTGACACCATTTATACAGCATATAATTCATTTGCAGTATTATTTCCCTTTCCTGCCCATTTGAACCAACAGCATCTTGAACTATCTTCCTAGATACTGAAAATCCATGGAGATATAATTGTAAGTGTAATATTTCTATATTTGTTTTGCATTAGTAAGTAGGCTGACTCAATTTTTGTTCATAGTAGATTACACATTTCTTAAACTAATAGTTCTATCAGGGCACAAGTTTCAGTTCCTTGTCGTTGTTATCCATCACCATTCTTTGATAGATTCATTGAGAAATTATACTTTATCCAATAGCTATAAACCACTGCCCATAAAGGAGGGGTTTTTGATCTCTTAACAGCTCTTTGAAATGTTCCAGGTATGAAACAAAATGCTTCTTCCAAAAAAGTTCGTTTTGAGTGTTTCTGCTTTACTCACTGCGACTGAACAGTTTTGTGGGTTATCACTGGATTGTATTTTTCAAACATTTTCTAATGCAGCAGCAAGGATCATCTTGTTTCGTCTGTTGGTTTAAACTTAATGAAATAATGTGAAAATAGGAAAGTTACTAACTTCTGGGTGCATTTTTTGGCATCTAGCAGCTATTTCTATGTGCCAACATAAACATCAGGAAAAGATGGTTGCTTTTGTTCTGTATGTTTGGTAGATAACCACAAAATAGTATGCCAAATATTTTGTGGTTGTACTAAACTTGGGGTGTTAGCACTTACAGAAATCATTTTTGTTAAAATAAAAATATTAAAAACAAATACCCAAATATGATGTACTAATGGAACAAAATATTTAAAAGATTTTTTGTTTGTTTATCTTTTGGTTTTGTAATCTTTTGGCTGAAGAATCCAAAGGAAGTATTTTAATTGAAAACATATTTTCTGCTAAGATTTTTTTGAAAATATAACTAACCCAGTAGATGTTTCAGTAGGTAAGAACAGAGCTGTGTTGCACTTTTTCCTGTAAGAATTTAATTGATTTGAAAAATAGTGTTCATGGTCATATTTTCTGCAATTTGCATACTGGGCAGCATTCAGCATGGACTTCAGTGTTGTGGTCATGAGGTGAATTGTCTCACTCTACAATAACATGGGTTTATCTTCCTCAAATCTTGCCCTGAGAACTTGTGAAATATAGACCATTAAGAGAGCTAATTTCAATAAACTTAGAGAGAGCTTAGGAACAATTCCATGGATGAGAATCCTCAAGGGGAAAACAACTCAAGAAGCTTGGGAAATTTTGAAAAGTGAGATTATAAAAGCCCAGTTTAGCACAATACCAACGAAGAAGAAAAATAACAGCTCTCAAAAGAAACTAGCATGACTGCATAAAGAACTCTGATAAATTGAAAGACAAAAACAAGTATAAAATGTAGAAAGAGGGGCACATAACTAAGGCAGAATATCAGCAAATAACCCAAGCCTGCAAAGATGAAGTAAGGAAAGCCACGGTTCAAAATGAACTAAGGCTTGCAACAAAAGTCAAAAATAACAAAACAAAACAAAAAAAAAAGCTTCTTTCAACCGGTAAAAAACAAGAAAAAAGTTAAGGAAATGATTGGTCCATTAGTGGGAGGAAGTGGCAAGGTGACAAGCAACAGAGAAAGCAGAACTATTAAACTCATTTTTTGCATCTGTCTTTACACAAAGAGAAAAAACAATCCAACCTATCAAAAACAGTACTGTAAAAAACAGATTAGAAACACAAGTTAAGATAGGCAAGAAAATGGTGAGCACCTATCCATCCTATACGAGTTCAAATAACCAGGACCAGATGGATTATACTCCAAGGTTCTGAAGGAACTGGCAGATGTGACCTCGGAACCACTGAACTATATCTTTCAAAGATCCTGGAGTACTAGAGAACTACCAAAGGACTGGAAAAGAGATGATATAGTTCCCATCTTTAAAAAAGGAAAAAATGGATCCAGGAAACTACAGACCTATCAGCCTGACCTAGGAAGATTCTGGAAAAGATAATCAAGCAATGAATCAAGAAACACCTAGAGGCAAACAAAGTCATAACCAAAAGCCAACATGGGTTTGTCAAAAACAGATGTCAGACAAATCTTATTGCATTCTTTGACCAGGTGACAAAATTAGTGGACCAGAGGAATGCTGTGGATATAATTTACTTGGACTTCAGTAAGGCATTTGATAAAGTAGATCATAACCTACTACTTGATAAGATAGAAAAATGTGGGTTAGGCAGCATCACCACCAGATGGATTCGTAAGTGGCCGATTGGCCGTACTCAGCGTGTGGTCCTCAATGGAACTGCATCTACATGGAGGGAAGTGTATAGTGGGACGTCCCAGGGCTGTGTTCTGGGCCCAGTGATCTTCAATATCATCAATCATTTGGATGAGGGGATAGATGGAGAACTCATCAAATTTGCACACGATACCAAGCTGGCAGGAATAGCCAACACTCCAGAAGACAGGCTTAAGATACAGAAGGATCTGGACAGACTTGAACACTGGGCGCTATCTAACAAAATGAAATTCAATAGTGAAAAAAGTAAGGTTCTACATTAGGCAAGAAAAAACAAATGCACAGGTACATTTGCTCAATAGTAGTAACTGTGAGACAGATCTCGGAGTCCTTGTGCAGAGGTCCCCAACCTTTTGGGCACCAGGGACCGGTTCCATGGAGAAAGGTTTTTCTGCAGACTGGAGAGTGCGTGGTTTTGTGTGTTGCATGCATCCCATAGGTGGGGCTTGCTTTGCAGACTGGTTGCTGGCATGCTGCGGTCAGTATTGGTCCATGGAGTGGGGGTTGGGGACCCCTGTCCTAGTGGACAATCACTTAAATATGAGCCAGCAGTGCTGCAGCTGCCAAAAAAACCAACACTCTGCTGGGCTGCATTAACAAATGAATAGAATCAAGATCACATGAAGTGTTAATACCACTTTATAATGCCTTGGTAAGGCCACACTTGGAAGAGTGCCTCCAGTTTTAGTCACCAAAAAAGTAAAAAAGATGTTGAGAATCTAGAAAGAGTACAGAGAAGAGCAACAAAGATGATTAGGGACTGGAGGCTAAAACATATAACGAACGGTTGCTGGAATTGGGTATGTCTAGTTTAATGAAGAGAAGGACGAGGGGGGACATGATATCAGTGTTCCAATATCTCAGGGGTTGCCACAAAGAAGAGGGACTCAAGCTATTTTCCAAAGCACCTGAAGGCAGGACAACAAACGAAGGAAACTAATCAAAGACAAAAGCAACCTAGAACTAAGGAGAAATTTCCTGACAGAACAATTAATCAGTGGAACAACCTGCCTCCAGAAGTTGTGAATGCTCCAACACTGGAAGTTTGAAGAAGAGAGTGGACAACCATTTGTCTGAAATGGTTTCAGGGTTTCCTGCCTGAGCAGGGGGTTGGACTAGAAGACTTCAAAGGTCCCTTCCAACTCTATTATTGTTATTGTTATTAAAACTTTTGTTCCCCCATGTTGATAATTGGTAGACAATTACAAGGTTTACATTATTGAGCAAATTTTCAATCATACTTTTTGCATTCTAATTAGTTTCAAGAACAAAAGTATATATGAAATAGGTGAATCGATGAACATTTATCATTGTCTATGTACGATTCTCATAAAACAGAATCAAATTTTAAGGCCTAGTGTATTTATGCATCAGAAAAGTGAATATTGGTTTTAATAACTACTACAATAAAAAAACAGATAGCATCCAAATGCTATAACATCACATGAACAGAAGGTTTAAATCATTACAAAACACTGTCATAGCAAGCAAACATTTCAGAGCATTTTTATACTATACAGATGATATTTTCACTCATGTGTCTGAGGTATATAGGGTACTCATCTTCTTTTTGTAATTAACTAGGATTTCTTTCAAGTTCTTCAGTGGATCTTGAGATATAAATTCATTGAATTCTCTGTCAATTTTTATATTCTGTTCAGTCAAGTATTTCTAGAAGAAAATGGTAATAGATTATATTTTAGTTTTTATTTTATAAATGCAGAACTGGCATAAGATTCAATGTAAAATGCAGCTGTTATCTGTAGATTATTTCTTTTTGATAGAAAACCAGTACACAATTATGAAATTATAAAAACAGAAGTTTTATGTGAAAGATATCTTGAAAACTTCCATTAGCTTTAATAGGCTTGACTTGTAAAAATGGAAGAACAGCCAGAGAACCCTACCAGCCATTCTCCACCCCCACCCCCCACAATACAGGGATCAAAAAGTTATAGGTGTTCCAAAGAAAATGTAACAAAATGTAACAAATACCCTATTTACTATAGAAAATAAACTTTCAGAGTAAATATTCTATTTATCTATAGATGATCCTTAGTCACTAAGGCTTAATGGAATTAATAGCCTAAATAGACTGCACTTCTTACAGAATGAACTCTTCTCCAATTACTGGTAAAATCTAATAAGAAAAGAAACAGTAAGATTTTATCCACATGGTAACTAGGGTGTGAAAATATTATTCATGAAGTGATCTTGATAAGAATTAACAGATTAACAAGCAAGTATATCTTTATTACGTTGACCATATCCAATTTATATCAAGCCTTGTCCAAATGGCTTAGGTTTCAAAGCCATGGCAAAAACATTAAAATACAAACTATGATATAATGTACAGAATGCCAACAAGTGGCCGCATAATAGTTAACTAAAAAGGCAGGTGAGACAGAAACACTTTTTCTTTGTTGAACAGATATGCTCGGCTGAGCTATATTGTGAAAAGATATAGATATATAAGAAATTCAGCCAGACATACTGTATCTTGGTAGTCTTTTACTATATAACCAAACTTTTGCATCTGAATTGTGTGCTATCCCTTCTTTTAGAATGTTTGGATATATTTTGTGAACTCTCAGCCTTGTAAACTCTCAAGCAAACCTTGTGAACTCTCACGCTTCCTCTTTCTGCTATGTATTCAAGATGGATAGTGATTAATATTTATATGTATTTATATGTAAGGATGTAAATATATACATATGTATGTATATAGCATGTTTATGTGTGTCTTATGTATGTGTACACTTTAGAGAGCAGGCAGCAGAATTTCATTTTTAATGTGTGCCAGTGTGCCCACAGTAAAAAATGACAATAAATGTTATCTTATTTTAGAAAATTACAGACTTTTAAGAAAATCTTGAAATATGGATCAAAGAATAACTTGGAGAATCACTAAGTAGTTGGATTTGCCATGAAGTGTCCTGGTTATAGTACAATAGACCCAAAACGATTCTCTCTCTTCAGGTGAGGATATGGTCAACAATATCTTACTTCTGTTTTCTAGAAAAAAAATCCCCTTCAGTTATCAGGCTTGACACAAAAGATTGACCCCCATTGCTCCTTCCTGGACCCAGTGAAGCTGATGAAAATACTAGAGGCCAAATGCTATTTTCCAAATGCACGTGCTCTGCGTCACTAACATTTATAAGATATTTGATTGTCTGGACCAATTTGCTTTTCCTAGTTCTTGGAGATTTGGGATGGCATGAATCTGTCTTCATTTTCTGTGTCATTGTACAGTGTAACCTATACTAGTTGATGGAGCTGGATTACAGGCTTCATCCATTATTATTTTTTTGCAGTTATTTATGCATTTGGGGGCATGGAGAATCACAGAGAAGATTTCTTGTCCTGGTCCTTTCTCCTTCTTCTACATTGTGGGGAGGAGAAAATAGGCAATGAAGGATAGTAAGGGAAAGACATGATATAAAATGTCTTCTTCCCTGTTCTACTCATAATAGAAATTAGAGAAACTACAGAAGATATTTTTGAATCTTCCTATCTTTACTCTAGAATTTACTTAAATATTTCTGAGGAAGTGGGAGTAGGGTTGCTGTTTCTGTATGGAAATCTTTGTCTTTCCTAATATGATTAGCTAGAACTTAGACTTAAGGAGGCTGTGAGGAAAGTGATGAATGTTCTTCTCTAGACAGGCCCTCTTTTGGGCAATAATCAACTGGATTCAAGGGGAGCAACTTGGGCCTCTGCATCTATGGTCTATCTATGGCAAACCTTTTAGAGACTGAGTGTCCAAACTGCAACCCAAAACCCACTTATGCATCGTCGGGTGCCGGGTGGGTGTGGCCCATTGGGTGGGTGTGGCCCATGGGTGGGTGTGGCCCATTGGGTGGGTGTGGCCCATGGGTGGGTGTGGCCCATTGGGTGGGTGTGGCTGCAGTGCTAACAGCAGACTGGGTGGGACTAAAAAGTTCAATCAATCAATTCCAACTTTGCAAGATCTTTTTTTTTCCCGCGAGAAGTTGAAATTGACTGATGGATTGAACCTTTTTTTTTTTGCACATGGCGGCGGAGGCCTAAAGCGAAAAGGTTTTATAAAACCCAGCTGAAGGCCTAGGACTGAGGCGACGGCGCGCGTGCCCACAGAGAGGGCTCTGAGTGCCGCTTCTGGCACCCGTGCTATAGGTTCGCCACCACTGATCTATGGGATGAGAAGGAGACGAAAAGAGAGATCCTCTACCTTGTTTAAGGAATCAAGAGAGACAAGTCACTGATTTGGCTCTATGTCTGATCCATTTGTTTCTTCAAGTCTCTCTAGTTCTTCCATTGCTCTCCCTGGCTAGTTTTCCTTTTCCTTGTAACACATGAATGTTTATCTTTATTTCCCCTGTTTATCTTTCTTTCCCCAGATGAGGAGGAAGAAAGCCTAAAATAATAGAAAGGGATATTTTGAAAGTGAAGATCAGTGCGGTAGCAGTGCTGAAGGAAGAGAAACAGCAACAGTAGCAGCAGCAGCCTGGCAGCAATGAAGCAGCCACAACTTTCCTAAATTTTATTCTCTTTGGAATAAGAGGTCCAGCATTCTGTAAATTAGCCCATAAGAGATACTTTGAAAAACAAATTGCCCTATGATGCAACTTTCAGCCAGTTAAAGGATACATACGAGAGTTTTAGTAGTGTATAATAGCATGAATTACCTCAACTGTCTCAAGATGAGTAAATATTAGTTCCAGAAGATACTGCATATTTTTATCCATTTTCCTTCTTTCTTCTGAAGTTGTTTGCATAACCACTTGGTATCTAAGGAGTAAATACCAGAAGAGAGTAGAAGAGAGTATTGCATTATTTATATTAAAAAACCTATCTATAAATTCACGGTTTGTATAAACAGCCTATAATAATTAACACGTGTATTCCAAAATCTAAATATGTTTCACTTTCCCATTTAACTAAGATTAATATTTGTACTACATTGCCTATAATATTCCAAATAATTCCTATAAGTTAATTTTTATAAATGAACTTTATGACTTAAGCTTATAGGAGTGTAATGTTAACTTGGAAGTTAAGATCCATTGATTTCAATGGAACTTACTCCAAGGGTGACCAGGATTGCAGCCTTATCCCATCTTCAATGAAAACAAGTATTTACATCTTTTCATATTGTTTTTTTCCTGTTTACCTTTACTCCATTCAATTCATACAATTGAATTTTAGTTGCAAGTTATTTTTAAAGCACACGATATATGATAATAATGCAAATCATTAATTTGTCTAGATAAGCAATCTGGTTTAGGGATCAAAAAGTGATCTCATAAAATGGCTGTACTGTTCATGAGTTACTCTGTTTTCCTGGTGACTGTATTGTAAGGTTTTCAAGTGTTTTGAATATTTTGCATTGCTTATATGATTATTTTATTTTGTGGGCGTTTTTTTAAAAGTATTGTTTACATTTTAATTATAAACTGCCCAGTCACAAATTAAGATGAGTAGCGCTATAAGTTGAATAAATAAATATATGTTCAACTCAGAAAACCTTCTAGGTTTTAAATCTTTGTTTAATTAAACTAACCGGCATCGTGTTTCATGCAGTTCCTTCATGGCTTCACTGACACCCTCATTGACACCATTATAGAGCAAATTTTTATGTTTCTCCAACAACTCCAGCTCCTTCGTACTCTTTTCTTCTTCTTCAACAACTACCTGCAATATGTATATGGATTAATACTTCAGAACTGAATCATACATTTATGACACAGATAGACCCTATCTATTGCAGGAAGAGAGCATTGTAAATTTAATATAGTGACATTGCTCCAGTTCTGAATTTTGTTAGAAGTGCTGTATGCATTTATCTTTTAGATCATTCTCATTCTAGAGAAAATACATCCACTAATGCTGCTTTTAAAAATACTTATTCATGTTATTATATTTATATCCTTTCTTTCCTGTATACATAACATTT
>NW_015386522.1:19116-41872 GCF_001527695.2 Protobothrops mucrosquamatus
ATACATCATATTTAGGGCAATACCTTTGCTTTTTGCTGACATAAATCTTCCAGTTTTTGTGCTTCTTCTCTTAATGTTTTCACAATGCTGTTCTGTTCAGCTTCCATTGTGTTTACCTTAAAGAATATTATTTAATAAAGGATGTTAGTACTGAAAGTCAAGGGTGCTTCCAGTTCACATCCTTTGCTTTCAAGTCTACATTTTTTGCAATAGATGAAAACGTCCCCACAATACACTCTTAATAATTAAAAACATTCTGACTCCAGCCAACACTTTAATATTTAAAAATCTTTTAGCTTACAAACAGAACAGTTTGAAGATCTATAAGTGTATCTACTGAACATCTTGAAATTTAGATTGCAGTGTCTATTATAGTCTTTTTTCATTCCATTATCAGTTTCCTTTCCTAGCAATCCTATACTTGTTATGAACTCTGAAATATGATTAGGAATAAGAAAAGTATAGATAAACAAGGATTACTATAAGTTGCGTTACATTATACAGTATAGCTGGGTTTCCACTAGACCAGAGATAGTTAGGAACTGACCTGTACTAAGGAGCCTTCTAAGCCAATTTTTCTGTGTGTTGCATTTGCAATCTCCTCTTCAGTGTTGTTCATGAGATCCAGAAGGGGAGCCTGCCGTAATTATATAAACAAAAAATTACAAAGTTTTCCGGTGAAGTAGTCCAGTCACAGGACTCAAGAAATAAATACTTTAAATAAATCTCAAATGCATATAATATAGAAAAGATCCTCCTATAAACCAATATTCTTTCCCAAGTACTTTTACATTAGTTCATGCAGGGAGAGGTTCTGTATTATAAAGCCACAGGAACTGCCATGCTGGATCAGACCAATGGTCTACCTGGTAAACATTGTGTTCCCCATAGTAGCCAATCAGATTCCAATAGGAAGCTGATTAGCAAAATAAGATAGCATAAGCCCTTTCAACAAGTGATGTTCTAAGGTAGCATCCTTAACCTAAATGTACAGGGATTTTTAAGCCTTCATTAACATATTCCAGTCTATACATAATACTCAAACAATTTTTGTGCATAATAAATATGATATCAACTTCCTGATACTCATTGTGATAAGAAAATCAAACTTCATCTTTAAGTATTGTTAAACTATCATTTATTGAAAGAAAGCAATTATCTAAAAGAGCTTTACATGAAAAGTGAACTTATACTTACACGAATCTGAGTTGTAAACTTAAGCAGACAATTAGGTCCTGCATCGGGATTGAATTTAATTTCAAAATCAAGACCACCAGAATTCTCTGCACTTGTAGGAATTAGTTTTAATTTTCGAGCCAATTTATGGTATTCTGTCAAATCTGCTTCAATCTATAAAGAACAAACATCGTTAAGATGCATACCCTAAGCACCTTACAGCTGATGAAATCTATGAAAACCGGAACTGCTTCATAACCACAGTATTGTTTTGCATTTCTTTGTGTTTTCAAAGTTTGTCTTTTCAATGCCTATATTTAAATTTTAATATAAGGTGTTGTATCTTCCCAGCTTCTGAAAAACATTAAAATTACTCAAGACAAACTATCAAAAGTTTTTGCTCCTTTTGATTTGATGGCCCATTTAAAGTTGGCTGGTATATGGAGACAGAAAATTGCAATTCAAAAGAGTGCCTACTTTCTGAGTGAAATAGAGCCTTTCAAGAATACATATGATTTGAATTTTTGGATTGGGCCACCAAGGTATAAATATTAGCAAAGACCCTTTCGTATAATCTTGTGAATTTGGTTCACAACAGGAAATCTGGTTCATCTAGATCAGGGATGTGAAACTGCCAGCCCACGGGCCGGATGCATCATGCCGAAAGCGCGCCCACCCCATTGCCAGTAATGGAATAAAACGTGATGTTGCGAGTTTCACACCCCTGATCTAGATGGAGACTAAATGAAATCTTGCTACAGAAAGAAACAATTGTGGAGAAATATAAAAATTTAAAATTGTGTCTCAAAATAATTTAGATTAAAAGTACTGATTTAAAAATGGTTTGAGATGCAAATAAAGCTTTCATTAGGTTATTTTATAAAATATATTAGGGAACTCCAAAAAAAAGTCACAAAAAAATACAAGGTATTTTAGATGAGATAAAGAGAAAAGGTGACATAAAAAATTTCCAGAGAAGATAAATATTTTTCAGCAAATTAAAGTTTTACAATGATGGTTATAAATACTATTTATTTTGCTACTACCAGAATAAAATGTTGTTATCTAATTCAGTTTATGGGAAATAAAGCAGCAGCAGTAGTAACGTTAGTCTCCCAGATGCTAGTGTCAGATGTTCAAAACTTTTGTTTTAGCTATACATACTGCTTCTTTTCCTCTTGCATATTTTAATTCCTCATTCCACAGATGCCGCTGCTCTTCTTCCAATTCCTTGGTTAAATTATTTACTGCCTGCTTCAGCTCCTCTATTTCAGAATTCAGTTTCTCAACATCTGCAGTGGAATACTTTTGATTATCACAAATGACCACCAGATGTGCGTTTTCCTGTTTCAGTACTTCAATTTCCATGGCTAAAAGTCAAGAAAAATAAAATCTTGTTAAGAAAACAGATAAGTTTTTTTTAATGTTTAATGAAGTTGAAGCTTAATACTTATTTGGATAAAATTTCAAAATATTAAAAACTTGATCTCATAAGAAGAATCTACTAAAAGGCGTGAGAAACTTACTAGTACTAAGAAAGTTGTAATTAAATTCTCTACTTCTGCTTAGATCTTTCCCTTGAGCTGAGAAATACTCAACATTTTATAGCTAGATGCATCACAACAAAACTGCGCCCACCCCATTGCCAGCAATGGGGAAAAATTCACAATACGTCATGCAACGTCACGTGATGTCGCGAGTTTGACATGCCTGCTATAAAATAAGGTACTGATGTGTTAAGCAGTTTCTCCTTACCAACAGTTTCTTCCTCCTCTGTAATAGTCTTTGTCTTTTGACTGAGACTGCTTGAGAGAGATTCCAAACTGGCCATATAAGCCTCGTATTTTTTAACATCTGCTTGTAAAGATGATTTCAGACTCCGCAGTTGCTCTAAACGGTCCTTTTTCATACAAAAAGATGGAAATTGTAGTGTGTTAACTAAAATCAGACTTATAGAAATATCTTCCCAGACCCATGTACTCAGTTACTCACTGGTTCACTTTCTCTTTCCTTTTCACGCTTTGCAATCTCTTCATTGAGCCTTTTTTCTTTTTCTTCTAAGACTGCTAAATGTTTTTCTTGTACTTTAAACAGATCCTCTGAAAGAAAGATCAAAATAACCCTCTAATCCAGGGGTGTCAAACTGCCGGCCCATGGGCCGGATGCATCTTAGCGAAACCGCGCCCACCCCATTGCCGGCAATGGCAAAAAAGTTGCGATACGTCGTGACATATCACATGATGTTGCGAGTTTGACACCCCTGCTCTAATCACTCCAGTGCTCTACTATTAATCAGAATAAGTAATTGAGACAAAAAGTAAACACTGGGAAATAAGTTGATATTTTGTTTTACTAAATATCAGATTTAAACCATTTTTTTTTTCAAATTTTTATTAATTTTCAAATAAACAAATTCTAAATAGAAATATGGTGTACATTAATAAAAAAACATATTAAACATAACCATAAAAGAATATTTTCAGAGGTGCTCGGCAGCCCCCCCCTGCATCCACCCTCTCTTTCACCCTTCCTACCTACTTCCCTCCTCCTCTCCTCTCCTCCCCTCCTACCTACACCTCTCCTCCTCTCTTTCAACTACCCTACACATCCCACCTCCTTCCTTTCCTCATCCTTCGGATGCAGTTTGAGGGTGCTAGTCGAGCACCTCCTTTAAAAAAAAATACATTATTCTATAACATATTAATACACCAAATTTTACATATCTCTACCCCCCTGTTGCCGTTGTTAAGCAAGAATCTAACATGACTGTGACATGGGAAGAGGCATGAATCCCAGGCAAGCAGCTGGTGGGCAAGAGCTACAGGCATGTGGGTTATCTGATCGTAGGATCAAGTCTCCCTTCATTCACCAATCAACAATTTCCATCACTGTATTTTTTTCCCCTTTTTTCCTTTCTCAAAAAACTAAATGTAACATATGAACTTCGTTGATGTTCTTCCACCTAAACTATCAATCAGATAATAATTGCATCAATATAGCTCCATTATGTATCATTAGTCCATGCTCTCTCCCAACATATTATTTATTTATATCCCACCTTATGCCCAGCTCAGGGCAGCATACACAGTACTACCTTCAACAGCTTTACCACAATTACTCCTAAGTAGCCTTAGTCCATAACTTGTCACTATTCAACTAAACATTTTAACTATTTTACTATTTAAGAGACACAAAAATACTACTTAATCAAAATATTAGTTTAATCTGTATATATTAGTTCAATAACAGCATGGAGGTGGATTTATATCTCATTGCCGAATATTCATACAAAGAATTTATGATCTTTCTGCCTAGGTTTGACTTAGAAGTTAACTTAAGCCTGTGAGAAAAGGGTTAGAGCACAGCAGATAGACTAAATACCAAATGTCTATTATTTATATAATAAAATATACTGTAACTCATATTCATAGATTAAGTGAGATGATGGGGGGGAACACACAGCCAGCGTGCCTGGCTGAGGAATTCTGGGAGTTGAAGTTCACAAGTCATAAAAGGGCCAAGTTTGAAGACCCCTGCACTAGAGTTAAAACAGAAACATCCTACATTAATAGCTTGGCGAGGAAATTTTTTAAAAAGTTTGAGAAACTACAGAAAGCAAATGGTAAAAGATTCATAAGATTAATAGTAATGCCTATTTTTTTTAACATTTTACAATTTAAATTACTCACTTAATTTGGAGTCTATTTCAGCATCAAATTCTTCGAAACTGTCTCCACCCTTCATGAAATGGTCATAACATTTTATAGAGTAGTCCAAAAAAAGCTGAGGACATAATTGAAAAATAGTTTAATGTTAGGGATCTTTTAAAATATGCTAAACATTATTGCATTGCAGATTATGTGTGCTTTTTCTCTATTAAGAAAAGGTTTCACATTTCTAGATCAAAATGCTTAGTAAAAATGGTAACGTTTAACATTCATCCGGTATATTATTATTGCTGATTTCATAAGTAATATATACTAAACTCTTATCAGAATCATAATTTTATTGCCAGCAAGTAATATGCATTCCACAATGTAGGGAGAAATAGCTAAAATACCTTGTTTTGCAAAATTCCATCTTCACTTTCTCCCAAAATCTGTCCTTCATCAAATGACTGTGGGTTTTCTTTCATACAAGTAAACAACTGAGTAAGACACAATGACATAGTCACAATGAATAATGTTTCCTACTGTAATAGTAAAGCATACTTGCTATTTCCTTTCTGAACTAATCAGAATACAATTTGTGTATCCCTACCCACATATCTGAAGATTGTTGCCAGGCAGAAAGGAAACAACATTAAATCTATTAGAATTTATATTAACACAAAATATTAATTTTTAATGAAATTTATTTTGTTCTGGGTCTCATCCACTTTTGGTGAGTTCCTGGCATGGAATTCAAATGTGGCCCTTTGCCTGAAAATTACTGGTAGCAAATTTATCATTATTTGCTTGATAAAATTAATGTGGCAACAAAAGTGCAACAATAGCTCTAATGATGCATTATATATTACAAAGAATCTGTCAAAATCACAAGAACATCAAGAATTTTATTAACCCAGTTATATATTTTCAGTGTATCACTTCTATATTTATAAGATCAAAATTAGGTGAAATAGCAAATACCTATAAATGTGGCTAAATATATAATTGGTTATCTATAATACTGTAAGGTCCCAGTCCCTTACTTGAACTTGAGATATCATATCTATCTAATCAGATAACCCAAGCTGAGACTTCTTGATCAAGCAGCACTTTATTTGATCAAATTAAGCAGCTGGGTGGCAAACAATCTGGAACACTGGCAGAGTTACGGCCAGAAGTGCCATACCTTAGAAAGTTAGTAGCATTGCTTCATAAACTTTGTTAGCCAATGAAAATTAGACAACAGAGCCATTAGATCATAAGGAAGACATCAATCGTTCCTGTACACTCTTATTCCCTCCTTTAGTACATCCCATCCATGTACATATTTCCCACGTTTGCATGAGATTTCCCTGGTGCAAAAGCCGATTACAAAAAGCAAGAAAGCAACAGATAGACTAAACAATTTCACTTTGTGCCAGAACCTTTCAATACCTTATAACACTCTGTCAGCCAGACCAGAGCTGCTACAATCTGAGGCCACGTATGAGGAGCACCCACAGTATACATAGAGCTTTTCGACAAAGGAAATGGATAACTGTAAGAAAAATATGTTTTCTATATAAAAANTCAATATTATGTTGAAGTCAGGAATCATTTGTAGAGAGGACACATATATTATTATCTTTGCTGTATAAAGTGTCCGCCTTCAAACTAAGCAAAATTCTTGGCAGACATTCAGGAGTGTCTATGTAGTTTTCTTGTTAACAAATAGACCTCATTTAGCCTCAGGCAGTGAGTGAAGTTACAACAGCGATGAAAAAGTAACTTTGTGAACAGTACTCACATTTACAACCTTTGCACATTAGTCAGTTAGTAACTTGTCTATGCTGGACCAGCTCAGCCCTGTGACCTTAGTAATTGGTGCTTATGAGTGACAAGACTTTAATCAGTTTCACACCTTCAGCTTTTTTTTTTTTTTGCCCACTAAGAGGCTCAGGGCTTGGGAGCATGCTAGGCAAAAAGCTGGCACTAGCACATTTCTTTTAATGTGTATTCCCCATTGTGCCTGTTTACTTTCATGTAATCCCTGTCTCTCCAATGAATATAAACATCAATTTTCCGTTGCTAAATATCTCAGCACGGGGCTGAGCATTCCAAAGAGTGGGGGAAGTGAAGAAAAAGAGCTGTATTTGCCCTTTTACCCAATGTCCTTGTGAATCAAGTACCAGAAACCTTCGCCATTTAGGCTCACCTGGCTTCTTTGGGGTTTTATTCTTCTGATGCTGTAAAGCAAAAGAAGCTGAAATCATAAGCACAATATGATTTTCTATTTAGCTACTATATAACAACTGCATTGCCTGTCCCAATTGTGGCTGCTAAATGAGACTAACTGTAACACAAATAGTTTGACTAGTTATAATATATTGTTTAAATATTACTAAATTAAAATGAAATAAAGTTAAGAATCTTAATAAACTCTGGAAGATGATAATTTTCTAACACGTAATCAAGAAATGTATTATCCACAAAATATTTTAGTTATATTCTTTTTAATTGGTGAAATTAATTAAATGGGGAGGTACTTACCCAAGCTCTTTAAAAATTCTTGGGATTTCTTCTTCAAATTTAGAACCCAAAAGGTCACATGAAGGGCAAAAGAGTTCATAAATAAAGCTGAAAATTTTCACAAAGTCCTTAACAGAAGGAGTTTGGAGTGATTTCACAGAGACTGTTGGACCGTATCCATATGTTATAAGAAACTAGGGGGGAAAAAATTAAAAGTATTACTTGTTTGGGTCTTTATGCTAGTTTACAGAGCAATCCAGATCTCTGTATGGGCCAAATTATTGTTTAATTAGAGAACTTTGCAGATTAATCATGTATTTTAATTAACAAAGATTTACATATATTTTTGCTATAATTAAAATATATTGCTGAGATGCATTGTTTTTATGTGAAAAGTGTGATAGTTCATAGCATTTGTGATTTTAAAATGTGAAGGTAATTCATATCTTTTTAAAAACCTGGATGGCCCGTTATTTCTTGGCCCATTAGTCTATTTTGACCTTACTTTTTCCAAATTTCATTGATCAGCAGCCACAGTTTATTCTGATTAAAGAGAGATTTAATTAGTTAAACTAAACAAGTGCTGCATACATCACAAAGTTGACGGATACATTGCTGAATGAATGCTTTGTCATGAAGTGGTCTAGGCTCTTTGATTTTCTCCATGGTTCCAAATGCACCATATTGGCTGTTCCGTAAGCTCCCAGAGCCACTAGTCCTTAAATTGAAACCAGAAAATATGCAACCAGGTTAACTATGGCATTATTCATTTTATCTCTACAAAACTATTTAAATATAGAAAATACAATTTGTAATAACAAATGAGACTTAATAGAATGGCAATGTCATTTGAAAGTCTTCCAGCTCTTCTATTGAGAATATAAGACAGAATAATACAAATTTTATTGATTTGAAAGCTATAGCAGACTTTACGTGATATGTTAAAGTTCCACTCCAAAAATGGCCAGGGCACATTTTTGGAGTAGAGTCCTGTCAATTCTCGAAAGCTCCAGGAACTACAAAAGGGATATTAGCACAAATTCTAATACTTTTTTTCACTCCTGATGCAAGGCTTTCCTGCACTTAAAACTACCCAAGTCCTTGATGCTTTTTCTTGTCCTTTATTCTAGTGGAAGTGATACTGAAACATTGTAATATTCAAGTTAATCCTACCAAGTGAAATGCTAATTACCTTTTGCCAAAAAAACTAGTTTTCCTTTCTGATGTCCCTGGTGCATGCTTTCCCACACTCTGCTTTCCAAAAGTAGTCCTTCTCTCTTGCCTTGAAAAGAAAATATTATTGAATTGTACAAATTATTAAAAACCACCAAAACTGAAATCATCTTCATATGCCATCCAATAAAGTTATCTGTTGTTTAATTTTTGTTTTTAATGTGGTCTATTCCTTAATATGTATGTACTTTCTACTATAGTTTACTGCATGAGTAAATTAAAGAACAGATCATACTTTAATCCTAGCTTACACAAAATAGTGAATTTATCTAATTAACCATTTTTTTACATAGAATACATATGTATATGCCTTTAAGAGTAACAAGAATAAAACACAAGTGGCATTAATATTTTCAGCAAGCATGCTTTGGAAATTTAAGCCAAATAAATGAATGTCACCTCAACTAAAGGAATCTGACTGTCTTACGTTTGGGGTGTATGAAGTCCCGTCTTATTAGTATCCTGCACCCTCAGTGGCTGGATGGATTGCCGGCAACTGATTCGACTAGTACTTGAACTACGCCTCATTGTTGTAGAGAAAACTGTAATACAGAAGAACGCTGCAGTGTTTCGGTAAACTTGTAAACCTGTAGAAGGGAAAGCAGAAATGGCTCTGTCCAGGGCAGCAGAAAGGATTGGAATGGATGGGTGGCAAAGCCTCTGCTGATAATAAACTGGAAAGAATTCAGCAGAGAAAAGCCCTTGGCTACAAAGCAAACTCACTCCCAGTCTTGCACCCACCAAAAGGAAATTTTTGAAAATTGAGAAGTGAAATGGCCTCAAACCTCTTGCTCACTGGAAGAAAAAGAGCAGGGTGCATTTGCTGAATATTTTTTCTCTCTCTCTTTCCGTTCCTGAATAGAACAAAACCTGGAGGATCCAATCTGGGTCGGTCGCTGGGACTAGAGGTTTAGTCTCCCGAGCTTTTGGACTCATGATGGAGCCCATCCTCGGGGAACTTCTCTCTCACCAGAATGTGTGTAACTAAAGAAGAGGATTAAACCTTTGGCCATGGTGACCGAACCAGATTGGATCCTGCAACGTTATTTTGAGACACGTATATTTGCCTTCATTCGTCAGAACAACGCCTCCCAAAAAGGGGTTTCTGGCTTCACTCCTCCTATTTATTCGGCGGTACACGGACGCAAACACTTGCAAAGAAGAACGAATTAGAATATGTAATATAAAATTAATTTTTCCTTTGGCGTCAGAAAAGAATGGGGATTTTCCTCTTCTGAAAGGAAAGTTGTGACGGCGGCTTTAATTTTCCTCCAAGAAAAAGCGGAGGAGCGCTACCGACTGGTGAAGCTTAAACCAGCTGTCAACTGCGCCTTGGTTTCTCAAGGAGAGCTTTTATATTACCAACCGTTAAAGCCTTTTCTCCCAATCCGGCCAAGCTGGGAAAGAAAGGGCAGCGGCCGACCTCAGTCAGATACTAGTAACCTATTCATCGGTAGCAGCATTGCTCCCTTGGAAACCTCCCCTGCTGCATCGCCACTCACCGCTCTTTCTTGCTCTGTCACCGCCCGTTTCTCACTTGCTTTCAAATTTACCCGCCTATCGCAACATCCGTTTGCGTTAGCGTCCATTGACTTTAAAAAAAAAACAAACCCAGGAAAGTAACGTCATTTCCTTCAGAAACAGGAAGTTGTCTCAGGATAAAATTGCTCAAGCGGAATAATCGCGTTTCTTCTCTATGGTTATCTCCGGCGTTCTACCAAAGCTGCTCGCTGTAGCTGTGAGTTACAGGCGGGAAGGTGGTTTCTCCCTTGGGAGCGAAGTACGGTCTTCCCCGTGGGAGTAAGGGGAGTAGGTCCAGCTGGCATGCTTACAGACTGATGTTTGTCCTTTATGGGCTCTGTGAGCGCGGCTATTCGAGTCCGAGACGGAGCAGAAGACTTGGCTCAAGGGCTACTTCGCGATCTCCTTACCGCGATCGAAAATGCTGTGGTTTACTCAGAAATAAACTCCGTAGAATTCTGCAAGATTTACTAAGTTATAACTATAATTTAGGGCAAGACTGCAAGAAAGAACCCAGCTCAAATTTAATCTCCCCCTAGGACTTCGCTAAATAGTTGTAGGAAACCAGTGTAGTGCAAGAGGGATAGTAACTTGACGGATATATCTAGTTATGGCTCTTCCAGAATTGTAACAAGATAGGTATCTATCTAAAGTTCTCTCAGCTATACTAATCTAAATGTTATAATTATCCATATTTTTAAACAAAACTAACTTTTGTTTGCTCAAATGTTTTGATGTGTTCAGACCTATGGTCTTACTGATGGGCAATTTATGTTTTTAATTTGAACCTTAGCCTAACATTCAGCTACAGGAACAGTGAATGATGTATGACACAGTATAGGATCTCGTATATGAATAATTTTCCCCTGAAAATTATCTCAAGTATCTGTTCTTTGAATATCATTATTGCTATTTTTCCTTTTTGTTATGCAAAATATTGGATACAGAATATAGGAAAATATCTTCCCATTGGCTATAAGAATAGTCTTAATGAAGTGCTAATTTTTTAAAGCAATGGCATCTTTTTTTTCAGAGTCACATGGATGCTTGAAAATGATTGGTCTCTTGAACAGAAGAGAAATGCTGTGCTCATAGAAAGTCCTAGTTTCACAGGATTGAATTAAAATACTTGACATTTGGGTAAACTAATGGTTAATGCAACACTTCTCTAAAGATTTACTTTTCTGTTTCTCCCCACCCCCCAAGGAATACAGTTTTTAATCATTTGGAAGAAGAATGCCTTGGAAAGCAGACAATGTCAATTGTATGTTATCTGCCAGCTGGCTGGATGCTAGATCACCTCTCTTTCATAAATAAATCTGGATACAATTTTTGCCATTCTCTTGAGCAGTCAGCTCAGGATTGTTTTGACAATATTGTTATTCCTGCTTCCTCAGATACAAATCTGATTCACATAAAATCATGTACAAAAAAATTTATTCCTGAATTTAGAAACTCAGGAGAAAAATCTAATCAGATGGTAAAGAGGACATACTTATTTCGAGAAGATTTTTTTAATGTACTTAAGCCCCATATTCCTGCAAGCTTCCAGACGGAAAAGCATAGTGGGACTAATCTAGAAACTAGTAAATCTGAACAGCAGAAAAATGACGACAACAAATCTGTTATTACAGTTAAAGCTAAAAAGGTAGAGTATAAAGATATGTTTCTTACATATTTACATACATTTTCATATGTAAATAGCATAAAATGAAATCCCTGGTTTATTATAAAAATACTTATAGATTGTTACTTTTGCAGTCCAAAAATGTCCTTTGTAGATTATTAGTAATTAGCACTATATAATTTTACCTGCTTTCAGCATTTAATAAAACTCTAATAAATGAAATCAAGTACACCTAATTTTAGCATGTGCTAGTAAAATTTTATTAGTGAATTTATAGATAACAATGGTCCTGTTCTAGAAGACCATATTAGTAGTTCACTGAGTAATATAGTAATAATATGTGTCTTACACTCATGCTATCATATGTATTTACAGTCCCTGAGTTGTAATCTTAGAAGGAATTGTTTAATGCTGGTTTCCTTACGTGGCATTTTCTCTTTCAAAAAGCCACATGGCTGTTGTAGTTTCTGTGTCACATACAATGACACGTTAGATAATAAAAGTGAGGGACATTTTCCCATCAGTCGTCTGGAAATGCTATATTTTTCTTACAGTCAATAGTTTAGAATGAAACGGATACTGCAAAAAACAACAACAACCATAGTTTTTTCTTTCCAAAAACCTAACTATCTAGACAATTTCTATAGTTCATTTATGTTGGGTCACCGACATTTGGTGCTCCCTGGATATACTGTATTACTGCTGTAATTTTCATGAAAATGTAGCACTGGCATTTCTGGATGGGATCAGGGTATGGAACACTAGCTGGATAACACCACTTCCCCCAGTATCCCAATTTCCATTATCTCCAGCCAGCACGGGCTTTGGATAAGAGAATTGTTTGTGAGGTCATCTGGAGCTCATCTCATATTGGAGAAGAGTATTGTAGGTAATTAGTGTTACATGTAGTTCTTAGTTAACAATGGTAATTGGGACCGAACTTTCCATTGCTAACTGATGCAAATGTGATGTCATGTGACTGCATTGCTTAGTAATGGCAATCCTGGCAGCTGAACTTCTCTTGTGCTCCACCTTTGGAAGAAGACCCTCCAGGGCCTTCTTTTTCGAAAGAAGCTTGGTGGGTGAAAGAAGGACTTAATTAGAGCACATACCTGCAAATCAAAACCAGGATTTCCCTGAAATTAACATTTCCCAAAGAACTGGAAAAGTGGAGATAAATACCACAAAGGAAATTCCCAAGTATCTACATCCCACTAGAACTTATAGTTGGTGAATTGTGGGATTCTGAGAAGCATTGCCACCATTGAGTCCAACCAATTAGGTTGCAAGTTGTGAATCTATAAGATTCTGCTATTTACTAACATACACATTTAGTTGTCTTTGTGAAGTTTAAGGGATGTTAGTTCATCACAAAATACATCTTTTCCTTATATACAGAATGTAGTTAATGTAGCTAAACATTTGAATGGTAGTATTGCTAACATGCCCATTTTCAACTTTAGAAACGGAAAAGAAGCAGTGAACTTAATCATGGTGAAAGTGATATCTTAGATTATCATTTAAAGGTAAGTTTGAAGACTAATAATGGGACAGTACCATTTATTTTTGTGACATACATATGCTCATCTTATTGTATGTTGAAATAAAAGTCAAATTCACACTTCATGTTTAGGTATAATGTGGTTTATTTATTTATCAGATTTTTATTCCACCTTTCTTTATAAGTAATTCAAGGCAGTAAATATACCTAATATTCCTTCCTGCTATTTTCCCCACAACAACAATCCCATGAGGTGAATTGGGCTAAGAGTGGCTAAGACTGATCCAAAGTTACTCAGTCAGCTTTCATGTCCAAAGCAGGACTTGAATTCGCGTCTTCTGATTTCTACACCAGCTCCTTAACCACTACACCAAATTGGCTCCAGTCATGACTGAATACATTGTATGAATCCACCCTTGCTTAGTGCAAACTATTCTAAAATCATATTGCATTTGGGGGGGGGGGAGTTGTTTTAATTGCAATTTCTACTATAAAACACACTTTTTGCTATTCTAAAATTAATAAGTATATATTGGTAAATATTAGACATCTGTGAAAAAAGTCTATAAAGGTGCCTACAGTGAACAGATTGGTATTTCAGCCATATTTTAGTGTGGAAAATTCACTCTACAGATAATCCTTGACTTACAACAGTTGATTTAGTGACCATTTGAAGTTACAACAGCCCTGAAAAAAAAGACTTATGACTGTTTTGCACACTTACGACCATTGCAGCCTCTTAATGTTCATATGATCAAAATTCAGATGCTGGGCAACTGGTTCATATTTATGATGGTTGCAGTGTCCGAGGTTCATGTGATCACCTTTTGTGACCTTCTGACAAGCAAAATCAATAGGAAAGCCAGATTAACTTAACAACCATGTTACTAAGCAACTGCAATGATTCACTTAACAGCTGTGGCAAGAAAGTTGTAAAATGGGGCTGAATTCACTTAACAAATGAGCAACAGAAATTTTGGGCTCAATTGTGGTCATAAGTTGAGGACTACCTATAAATAGTATTTTAAAAAGTAGGAAAGATACTGCAAGTCAACTATTTTGAAATGGCATATTCAGAATGCTTTGTAAAATGAAGTAAATTAAAAGTTTGCAATGATATATTTAGATAAAATATTACAGTAGCAAGACATTATACTACCAACAGTGGTCTGTATGAGCAGGATCATGGTTTCCCAAATTGTAACATGAATGTTGGATTATCAGAAAAGTTAAAGAAAAAAACTGGATGCCTTTGAATTGTGCTGCTAGAAAAAAATGTTGAGAATACTCTGGGTTATAGGGAGAACAAACAATATTAGATGAAGTAAAACTAGACTTCACTGGGAGCATTAATAATGAAGCTAAAGCTTAAATATTTGGGGCACAAAATATGAAGGTGAGTTATTGAAGAAGACACTGTTGCTTGGAAAAATGGAAGGCAATTGAAAAAGAGGCCAACATAAAAATGTGGCTAGATACTCTGATGACAAACAAAAGAACTGATAGATGAGGATGCAAAATCTCAGAAGTCACTGAATGATTAAAAAATAATAGCAAACCCAGTGAAAAAGAGCTAGTATGAAATTTTCTTAAATAAAATTTTCTTAAGTTCTTTCATGAACTGTAGTGTATACATAGTCTATTTATTGTGACTAAGGCTATTTCCCCATTATTGACTTTTAATGTCTTGACAGCCTCATCCAGTCATTGCTGAAGCCTATTCTATTTACTAGTGTTTTAGCTTAATAGTGGTTAAATGACTCTAGAATATTCTATAAGAAATGACTTAAGAGATTATGCATGGGCCAGAGTATGCTGTACTTTTAACTACAGTCAGTCATGTGGGCAATAACTGATTTCAAATGCTAGAAAAACCAGAAGTTGTTGTTGCACATCAGTGGCAAATGCAGCTTTAGAACAGTAGGGAATTATTTGCTTCTGTCAAATCATGAAGTCATGATATTGTTAACCACAACTAAAATAATATATCCTGAGTAACATACATGCTGGGTCATAATGTGTTTTGTTTGGGGTCATTGAGCATTATTAAAAAAAACGTTTTTATAGCTTAGATTATGAATTAACTAAGAACAGACTTACATAATGTCCTAAGTCATAAGGTACTTAGCATGATTTTTTTTGCTAATCTTATTTATAAACCATGCATTTATTACATAACAATATGTGAATCTCTTATTTACTCAACAGTCTGGCTAAGCCATGGCTAAGTGTGATGTATGCATGTAGTTTGGCTTCTTGTATAAAGAAAGACATTCTTGTTATGTGCATGTTAGGCCTTTTGATGGTGGTAGTTGTTAATTGATCTTGTGTATTCCTAAATACAGTGAATATTTTAAAATAGTTTAGTTTCATTTTCAAATTGCAAATTAAGTAGTGATGAATCTGTAGGCCTCAAGGTTAGTAAAAGATTGCTATAAATTTATAATAGTCCTATCTCTATTGTAATGATTCTGTTTGCAAATATGTCCATGTGAAGAATTCTCCATTCAAACACCAAGAAATAATTTTAAGATGAACAAATCTAAAATCATTTTATAACTGTTTAATGTTTACCTTGTGCAGTCATTATTTCATATGAACTTCTTAGTAAATTACAGTTGACAAATCTACATGTTTCAAGCAATTTTCCTTTATCTTTTATTGCTGTACACAGATCAGTGGCATAATTCTGGATGGGAGTAGATGGTTAATCCAGGAGGCACGCAGAAATGGTTTCCTTCAGCCTAATCCTACAGACCAGTTTTATGTCAAGACATCTGACAGAGGACACAATAATTGCAGTTTGGCTGAGCTATGCGAGATGGCCAAGTGTTTCGTTCCTATGAAAGAAAAAGAACAAAAATGTGTAATAGACAAGGAAACCTCTGACCCAGAACAAGTTCAATTAATCTGTGTTACTGAAAATAATACAAACAATGCAAAGATGTTAACATTAATGGGACAGAACTACTTATTTCCCCCCAGAAGTTCATTTCTTTTATCAGATTTTTCATGTATGCAGCCACTTTTGAATTGTAAGTACATATCTTAGTAAAATTGCTCACCTGTTTAGCGATCCCTAAATATTTTGCCATAGCAGTTCTGTGTATATTTTAATAAAGGACGAATTGAAAGACCTGATTATCCATTTGAACAATTTTATGGTACATGTGAAGCTGTTATAATTGTTTGCGATATGAAACTGAGTCATTAGTTAAATACAGCTTTTACATATAAGAGCAATATGGTTGACATAAACTTATAAGGGCAGACTTCTTTATATATTTTTATGTAGGGAAAGATCATACTTTCACTTCCTTTGAAAGACGTAAATATTAGGGGCTTAAAATATGGGAAGTACTTTTATAATTTCAAAGAATATTTCTTTTTTTTTTCAGATAAAAAGAAGTATGGCATAATTGTTATAGACCCACCATGGGAGAACAAGTCTGTTAAAAGAAGCAATCGGTATGATTCCTATAAATGTATATTTTTATATAAATTAAGTATATAACTTTTAATACCATGCCGTCTTGCATGTTAAGGTTTTAGTGCTACAACAAAAGTAATTTGCAAAAGGGTATCTGAATAAAATATATGCTTGATATAAAAATTGATTAACTGTGTTCTAGCAAGCTTTTTATGATTGAGATTATTAAATGTAAGGATGTAATGGTTAGTATTTATTAATTTATTAATTTAATTTATTAATACAATTCTATTAAATTGTAAAATTAATTAGATTGCTGTATAGCCTAGCATTTCTATATCCATGATAGTTAATTTTATGCTTTTGGCAAGCCTGCAGAATATGAATATAAGTCTCTTGTTGCTTATCCACAGTAGCTGTCATTCAGAAGACTACAGTCTCATATGGCAGGAAGTACATAATCATCAGGATTGTCAGCCATTAATAGTTTTATTTTATCAGAATTTTCATAATCCCACTTTAAAATTCTGTAATCTGGTGACCGATAGCCACTCTTTAGTAGTGAATTTCATACTTGAACAAGATGCTGCTTCCAAAACACCACATAAATAGAATAAATTACAGTTATTGCACCTCCAACTATTAATCTAACATTCAGAAATGCAGCAAAATATTTCATTAAAAGCTCATTTTGCTTCAGAAGTTTTTTCTTCTCCAATATGTATCTGCTTTTTGAGGTGAAAATGGATTGTAATTAGATTGCTGCATTCAGTAGATCCAAATGTAAAAGTAAAGCTTTTCACCACTGGATGTCACTCTTGAATCAAATTTAATCTAGTTAGATATTAAATTAGACAAAGTTTGTAAAAGTGTCAGACAATTTCAAACATCTTTTCTTGATTTGGACGAGCTCTAAATTTTCTCAATGTATCCACATTTAGGTATGGTTTCTTGTCTCACTGGCAAATCAAAGAAATTCCTGTTCCAGCATTGGCAGCTCCAAATTGTCTTGTGGTCACATGGGTGACCAACAGACAGAAGCATTTACAGTTTGTAAAGAATGAACTTTATCCTCACTGGTCTATACATGGTGCTGTTGAATGGTTTTGGGTAAAAGTAAGTTTGCTGGGTTTTTCCTCCTATTTAATATTTGCTTATGGTAATTCCAGTACTAATTTTAGTGGTACATTTTAAATGCGTTTTACCTTATTATTTATTTATTTTTCTTAATTTATAAGTGACAGGTTGGGATAATCAAAAACTCACACACCTCAGTTCTGACTTACATACCATATTTCTATTTTTATTACAGTTAAAATTAAAAATTAAAGAATAAATGAGAACATTGTCAGCTTAGAAATGTGCGATCAATGCCAGAGCAAAGCTTAAACTGTTTTTAGTTTTTCTACTAGAAATTTTAGAGTAGGTTTGTTCGTTTGTAATTCCTCAATCCATCTTTCTGCTCTGGTGATCACTTAAGAACAACTATATGAAAAGTAAACAAACATTAATAATAAACTCACAAAACAAAGGCACCTTCTAAGGGAGTGTAGTCTATAGCTGGAGATCAAAGGTGTCCATTCTCATGTATCAGAATGATGAGTTTCTGATAGTGGTTGCCTCTTAGAAAGGGCCTCTTCTACCAGTGTTAAAAGGTGGACAAAGTCTAAATGGAAGATGATATTTTATAGATAGTCAACCCCTGTAGACTAGCTAATGGTATGCCATTAGCAAGCAATGCAGAATGTATAGATTCATACATTCCCTGTACTTTGCTTTGGTTGGCAGCTTAGCTGCCACATTTTACACCAGCCACAACGTCTGGACATTTTCCAAGGGTAGCTTCCTGCAGAGCACAGTCGATAACCATTGTCAGGCTCAGAAAGTCCTGCAGATGGCGGGCTAGATATAAGTACACAAAGGTGAAACATAGCTTAGGATGAAGGAGTTCTTCAGAGGGAATGCACCTCTACCCAAAACAAGCTGAATTTCAATTTCCAAATCTATTTTCCTCTTTGCTAACAGCACTGTTATCTTGTCTAAAGTAATTTAGATGTTACTTCTCATCTGCCCATTATTAAATATACTTGAACATTTTAAATAATGTTCAAGTATATCAATTGCTTCCTTGGTGTATGTGGGATTCGTTGTCTAGTTTGGAATAAACAATCACCAGCCAAATCTTCCAGAGAAAACAACAATATTTTTATTTTTACTACTTTGCAAAGAGGGTGTATCACATACTCCTGGGTACAGTGGACACATCTTAAATCATCAGTTTAATTTCTTTATATTCCCTATTGCCGTTGCAAATTTACCTCCCACCTTTTCCTCTTTGGCTGAGTACTCAGGCCGTCACAACCTATCCAAAGTGCCTAAAGTGAATACAGTATTCCCCACCTTGATTATATCTCCCATTCCTCCCAATCTATCACCCCCTGCCCTTATTTACAAATTACCTTTTATGGCTATTAGTTCCTAGGGGTTGTCTTTGAAGTAACTATCATATCAGCAGATTCTTGTTAAAGCTGGCTTTGAACGTAACAGGGGCCTCTGGTCCTAGCTCCTACGTATAGTTTCCATACTCAAGCAAAATTCAAGATTAGAAAAATATGCAATGTATTCTAAAGACTAGCTGTACAGTTTCTGTAAAAACAATACCTTTTCCCCACAGTGTAGTATAGTAAGGGGCTGATGATACTCATTTAAAACTTTCAAATGACCTTCTGCAGCAGTTTTTTTGTAGATACCACATAGCATAAGGAAAGGATTGAACCCTATGGGACACCATAGATCAGGCATGTCAAACTTGTGACGTCGCGCGACGTAACGGAGCTTTTTTGCCATTGCCGGCAATGGGGTGGGCGCGGCTCCGGTATGATGAAACCGGCCTGCGGGCTGGCAGTTTGACACCCCTGCCATAGATCAGCAAGACATTTATAAGCTAAGGAGAATAGGACAAGAAAATCTTGCTGATGATGTTACCTAGTTTGGTTCAGAAATTATATTGAAACAAGCTTAGAGAACAAACCACAGCCAAAATCTAAAACCCGAGCTACAGGTATTTTCTATTATTTCATAGATCAATAATCTAGCCCTACCTTCTGGTTATGACAAAAGATCTTCCAGGCTGAATGGCTTCATGAATGCTTTAGTAATATGTGCAAAACACATGGCATTGATGAGCACCTGAACACTGAAAATGTGCTGTTACCAGTCATGAGCAGTCATGAAAATACCTAGCTTGGAAAGCTCAGAGGAGACTCGTCCTGCAGTAGTTCTGTAGGCTGTATACAATTTGAGGCCACTTAAATTCTTGGTTGAGACTAATTGGCTTACATTTTTGCTTTGGTGAACTGAATCACATTGTTTCCAAGGTGCAAAATAAATCTAAGCTGTTTCACAAAGGACTATTCTCTCTACTGTTCCAGCCACTCAAATACAAAAGGTTATGCTCAGAATTAGCAGATAGGGGATGAAGCATTGGGATAAGTGAGTTGAAATTTCTGCAGCCCATGTACTTTCTCCTGCCCGCTTTCCAGTCTTATTCTGGTGTACACTATAGAGTCGCCTGGTGAACAAAGCTGGGAAAGATAAATTGCTTCAATTTCTGTCAGCCAAGGGTCTGTGATTCACATGTTGTCAATAGATGCTTTTCCAGCAATTGATCTAACATTAAGGAATAGGATTTTTAAATTGGAGGAGCTGTTATCACCATATTGTTGATTTTCTTAGAAAAGTTATAAATGGAAAGGAAAGGGAACGATGCCATTTTCCTGTGGTGATCAGATTGCAGCCCTTAAGCATAAATTGCCCCGATCAATGATTGTAGCAGTGTTCAGTGTTCCAATTTTGCTTTTACGTATACAGCAATCCCCTATTTAATAGCTTCCCTTATATACTTGAACCTCAATATTCCTCAACTTTAACACTTATTTTGTTCTTAAGTAATGCTGACACAGTTAGGTCAAGTTTAATCTTAATTTATAACTCAGTGTTAAATGGATAATTTGTAGCATTTAGCCTCAGTGAGGGATATATAAAACACAAGAATTGATTTTGTTTGACCAGATTTGGGTAGCTCTTGACTCCTGATCTGGAGAAATGTATGGATTTGTATTTTTTTATTTGTAGTCATGTTAGAAGTAATTATATATATGGATATAGTGCTCGACTAATATAGAAAACAGTCACTGTTTTCTGTATTAAAAACAAATTTGTGTAAAACACACAAAAAATAGCTTGTGCCGCTTGTTTCCACTTGCTACATTTGTTCAAATTTCTCTGTTTCAGATTACAAAGTCTGGGGAATTTGTGATTCCATTAGATTCTCTTCACAAAAAGCCATATGAAATTCTTGTACTGGGTAGAGTCCAGGGAAATACAGATGTACCATTAAGGTAGGGACATTGATTTTGTTATATTATTTATGTGCAGTATTATTGAGTAGCATTTAGTTAGAAATGCTTAGTTGAGTTTTGCAAACAAGTTTAAAGTAATGAGTGCGGTTTCTTAATACAAGATCTCTGATTAGTTTTCTCTTTCCCATGATGGTACAAAACTATTTTTTTCAAGAAATGCTTTAAAGTACCTTCAGTGAATATCCAATTATTATTAAATTTGGGGGGGGGAGGATATAATTATAGAGCCAATAGATGCATGTGATGACCTAGGGCACGGCACAGAGGCAACACAGTCAGCTGGCAGTTCAAACTGCCCCTTTATTGCTCCAAATGTTCCCCAAATGCTCCCACGTTCTGAGCTGGCGGCCCAGAGGGGAGAGCAGCTTCCAAATTACTACATGTGCCCGCGCATGCACGCAGGCAAACGGGCCCACGCCCACTGGTGCAGTACTAGTGGCCGCGTTCGTGCTTGCAGCATGCGCTGGTGCCATGCACATGCATGAACGGCTGCGCACCCCCGTAGCAGCTAGCGCCCGTTTGCGCATGTGCAAATGGGCCACACACACACCTGCACTTGCGTTCCTGTTTGCGCATGGGCGCTAGCGCAAGTGGGGAATGCATGCCCATGCGTGCGCACCTTGGCCAGCCATTTCTGTAGCCTGCTGGCCAAGAGCCTGTGGCCCTGTACCGGGCCGTGGCCCATAGATTGGGGACCCCTGAGGTAGGTGTTTTCTATGCCTCCTTCATCTACTTAGAGTAAAGTTTTAGTTAAGTCTTATATATGCCATCTTGTGTTAGCCCTAGAAAAGGTATTGGTTGTTGCTGCCAAATGGATCATTTGTGCCCTGGAATTACATATTTATCTGGTATTATAAAGCCAGGCAATATTTATATTTGAAATATATATTAGTTGTATTCTGTCTTCTTCCTGTAGTTTTACTTTTGTTTTACAGAAACTTAAAAAATTTCATAAGCTGCCCTTTAGCTTTCAGAAAAAGAAATACTCTCAACAATTAGATATTAGCTTCATTATGGCTTCCAGTATGAGAGTAGTTTCTTTTTTTTATCATTCTTATTATTTTGTTTAGGAAGAGAAGCATCAATGAACATACAAATCTTTCCCAGATACTTTTATTTATTTATTTGTATAAATCGCTTAAGGTTTTCTTTTTATATTTTCTTGTTATAAATATATATAAACAGGCTTTCAGAAGATGAAAAGTTTTCTGCAATTCCTGATCAGAAATTAATTGTTAGTGTACCTTGTACTCTTCATTCACATAAGCCTCCTCTTTCAGGTAAGTTCCAGAAATAGATTTTTATATTTTCAATTTGTCTGGCTAGTTAATTGCTTAGTATTCTTACCTATTTGTATTGATGATTTTGGACGATCATTAATATGACATGGAAGTTTTCAGGAAATTACAGAGAGCTTGTGAATTTTCATTAGGAGCTCAACTGTGAATGTCAGTTTGCCTATCAGTTGGTTCAGTTTTAACTGGACATGCTAATATATAATTTTACTACCTTAGACTTAATAGTCATTATTGCAACTGTTAAAGTAAGCTGATCTTTAAAAGATTATAACATAGCAAAATTTATTCAGAGGATTTCCTGGGAATTGATTTTGGGCTAATTGTTCTATTTGTAGATATAGCCTTGATACCTTGCTAGCAAAATATGGGGAAGAAAAACAAACTAATGGCA
>NW_015386522.1:43326-63164 GCF_001527695.2 Protobothrops mucrosquamatus
TTTAGTCCCAGTATAAATTCACAATTAAGTTGCTCTGACTCTTCAAATTGTATATCTTGATATATGAAAGCCTGTTCAGGATTACTCAGTCTCTCTTCTATTATTCCTTGTTCCACAATTTTATTCGTTTTTAAAAAGTCAATGTAAGGTTCTAATATGGCCTCTTCAGGGTGTGGATAACTTTCTTCAGCTACCACCGAAATCAACAGTTTTTTATCTGTAGTGGTTGAAAATATGGTGGCACAATGGTTAGACTGTAGTACTGCAGCTAATTCTGCTGATTGCTGGCTGCCATCAGTTTGGCAGTTCGAGTCTCACTGGCTCAAGGTTGACTCAGCCTTCCATCTTTCCGAGGTCGGTAAAATGAGGACCCAGATTGTTGGGTGGCAATATGCTGACTCTGTAAACCATTTAAAGAGGGCTGTAAAGCACTGTGAAGCGGTCTATAAGTCTAAGTGCTATTGCTATTGCTATCTACAGATAATAAACAAAAATGCTCTTCTATAAATAATTGTATTTTCATAATGTAAGAAATGGTAGGCACATTAGCAGTTAGGACTAAAATTTCTACCACTAAGTAATGTGGTCATAAAGCACAATGTCACTTGACCACTTTGCTTAATGACAACAATCCCACTCTTCCCACTGTTGTGTTAACCAAATTCCAGTAGTCAATAACCAAAGACCCACCCCAATTCAAGCAATTCAGGGTGCAGTCCTCTCACCTGAGCCCCGATACTTCCAAGATATGGGATTACCTCCCCTTCAACTCGCCCAAATGTCTATTCCATCCCAACTGTGCTCTTTTGGCTGTCCTGCACCCTACTTTGTGGGGTGGCAAGCAGCCCTAGAATTAAATGGCTCTGGGCTACTTTTCACACTGAACCTTGGGCTTCTTGGTGTGCCCCAGCCTCACCCAGCAGTGCAGAATGCCCCAGCCAGCTCACCCAGTCCTAACTGCAGTTGCCTTGCCACTATGTACTCTGAAGCTCCCGTGCTTTACCGCTCCAGCTGACCTTCACTATCTTCTTGTTCCTTCTGCTAACAATGCGTTTCTGCCCTGGCCCTTTGCAAGGCTATGCTGTCTCTATGAGACCATCTTTCCCATGCATGAACTGGAAAAAAAAGCCTTGTCTTCCAGCTGTTGCATCATGAAGGGCTGGGCTGGGCTGGGCTGCGCATGCTTGTAAGCAGTGGAAGCAGAAGGATGGCAGAGGTCTGCGAGGGTGCAGGGGCCATGGAGTGCAGAGAGCCAAAAGAGCATAGAAGGGTAGGAAAAAGGTAGGTGAGGAAGTTGAAGCATTCCTTGCAGTTGTAAATAAGGAGATGCCAAGCACCCTAATTTTGATCATGTGACCATGGGGGAACTGCAGTGGCTATAATTTCAGGGACTGGTCATAAAGTCCTTTGTTCAGCGCTGCTATAATTTCAAATGGATGCTGAACAAATGATTACTAAGTGAGAGCTACCTATAGTTTATTTCAGTGTGTGTGTGTATGTGTGTTTAATACAACCGTATAGAAAAGTTTGTGAGCGTGTTCTTTGCTAGCTAATTGCTTCTTCAAATAAAACAATACTTTATTTTGTTTGCATAGTTCCTATTCCATTTTGCACACTTATGTGGCTAATTTCTAAATTAATAAAAAAAAAGTGAATGATTATGCAGAACAGCATAAAACTGCAGATGACTGAACTGCAGATTTAAGGGCTTCGATGTATGAGAAGATTTTCAAGTCTTGTCAGGAGAAGATAAAATGTTTTACAGTGGTAAAAAACAATTAACTAGAATTGCCAGTAGAGGGAAGTTTTGCCAAAGTTTATAGCATGAACATAAAAAGTTGGAATGAAAGAAAACATATCAATTATCTGCACACACTGTTTTGTTTTAAAAAGAAACCAGTGCAATTTACAATGTTTTTACTGTACCACAGTGTTTTATTTTAATAAAAACCTCCTTGCTATCTTTTGTTCAGACAAAAAGAGGACTTTCTATAAATAATCAAAATTATATTTTGTTTCGTGATTTGAATTTAACTATGAAATTGTGAAATTGGNATATCAATTATCTGCACACACTGTTTTGTTTTAAAAAGAAACCAGTGCAATTTACAATGTTTTTACTGTACCACAGTGTTTTATTTTAATAAAAACCTCCTTGCTATCTTTTGTTCAGACAAAAAGAGGACTTTCTATAAATAATCAAAATTATATTTTGTTTCGTGATTTGAATTTAACTATGAAATTGTGAAATTGGAAGTTTCTAATAACACTTCTTTATTTAATACTTCATTAAATATGGCAAATAAAATTTAACGTAGATTACAGAAGTTTACATTTGTTTTTTTAATTGTTCCTGGAGAAAGAAATTATAGCACAGCATAGCAGCCTATTCCTAATAGCAAGTATTTTGATTGTTTATTTTTATTCATAAGTTAAGAGAGAAAAAAATCTATGAAATTTCTTGTCCTTAATTATTATTTCAAATATTTTGAAACAATTTGTTTTTATGATACTTTCACAACTAATGAATTAATTATATCAAATGCCTCATGGTGCAGACTCTGTGTCATCGGTTGCATGAATTTTAGGCCCAGACTTTTTCTGCAATTTCTGTATCTCATTTCAGCTTATAAGCCCTCAATTCTCCCATCCATTCGCAGTTACAAGATTCAGTTTGGGATTCAATCTGATGATCATAGACTGAATCAAAGGCTATCTACTTTAATTCAGATCTTGAAAACTGATACAAAGCACCTTTCATTGAGCAACATAAACTCATAAAGGTCAAGAAAGATTAGACCAATATAAGTCCTGTTTTATTGCCGTGGTTAGAAAAGATTATACTTATTTTACCCGCATCTTTGTGTGTTCCTTAATATATGAAGGTTTTGTTATGTAAAGAGTAAAATATCTACATTAGCAAGTTTTCCACCTAAAAATGAGGATTGAAAAAAAAAACGTAATGCAGTACAAAAGCAAGGTAATTTTATATTTCTCGATAATTCATTTTAATAGAAAATGAGAGAAAAGAGTATCCATGAAAAATTATAAGACCTCAGAATCCTTACTGGCACGAATTGGCTTTTTTTAGTATCAATACATGTTACATAGTACAGCTGTGTGAATCATTCATCATCCTGAAAGTTTGAAGCAGTTATTTTGAGGTTTTCCTGGATTATTTGCATATATTTATGCATGTACAAAAGTAACTTCCAGCAGGATCACTGCCAAAAAATTGATATGATCAAAGTGTCCTTTAAACAGTTATGCAAGCAAACTTTATATGAATTACTCATGTATAAATGGATTCTGAAAGGAACTTAGCTAAAAAATAAACATGAAAGTTACTGCTAAGTTATTTTAAATATTGGTTCTTAAATTTGTTTCCCTATGAGTTTAAAATAGCAACAAAAGCCATGGGAAACCTTCTTACGTATGTTATACTATTATTGTATTTTGTGCTACCAATTTATTCCCTCTATGCTATTATATATATATATATATATATATGTCTGCCACAATTACAAGACCATCAATGGATATGTAAAATGATATTAATGTTTAGATTTACATCTTCTCTTTATTTTGTATAATTCAAAGCAGTATACATAATGATCCTGCCTCATAATTTTTCCACGCTAACTCTTCTCAGAAAATGAGAGGCCTCAAAGTCACTCTGCTGGTTTTCATTCCTAAAGGGCAACTAGAATTCATGATCTGGTGTTTAGTCCAGCACCTTAACCATTACACCAAACTGCCTCTCATAATTATACTCTCTTGATTTTCAGTGATATGCGATGCCAAGTCTGAAAATAATGTCCCTTGTAGTAGGTGTGTGTGTGAGAGAGAGAGAGGGAGGGAGAGAGAGAGAGAGAGAGAGAGGGAGAGGGAGAGAGAGAGAGAGAGAAGTCAAAACAATAGTTTCTAGGTGCATTTGAGTAGATCAAGACCTAAAATTGTGGTAACTTCAATGAGGACAACAAATCTGAGATTAGTATTATGGCCCATGGACTAGAAGAACTATCATCCCAGTTCATAGATAGGCCCGTTCTGTGTTCAGAGAATAAGAAGCCTATTTCAGTAGTGAAATAATATGATACAAATGTTACATTTTATTAAATAATCTAATTTTCCTCGTTAAAACATGTTTAGCACAGGATAAAACAGCAATAGTGGCATTTTCAATGAGAAAAATTTAGGCATTAATCATTTCGCAGTTTGTGTCAGAACAGCAACCACATAGAGAAGACTTAAATGCTATTTGTAATATAAAACCAGAGATTGCTGGAGGCAAGGTATATAGAAGAATCAACATTTAGTAGAAATACTTTGTGACAAGAAATACAAAGCTACAGCGACAATAAAATTAACACCAAGTAAACCCTTTTATGGAAAATATTTCAGCGAAAAGTGCACATTCAAACACAGGATTGAACATGAGATTTGTTCCCATTTCCTAGATTTTTTAGGTAGGTAGAGTGGTATTAACAACACTGTGTGATTATTATGTCTTTTCTGGCTGAAGTTTCTGGAAAAAATAATACAGAAAATAGGCAAAGGCATTCAAAAGAGAATTTCACTTTACTAGCAGTTTTAGGATAACTAGATTGAAAGGAAGGAAAAATAGTCTACAAGGCAGTTAAAAGAGAAACCTTCCTAAAGCATGCAGTTTCCTCTTAAGTCATCACAAAGTAGCAATGCAAATAGAAGAAGTCCATAGAGAGAAAAGTGCACATGATATCCCTATTTTATGGTCACATTTAATACAGCAGACCTTGACTGCCAGATGTAGGATGCAAAAGTATTGATGACTACGGCATACGGTAGCAAAAAGCAAGTTTTGCAGCCTCTTCACTACCATTTATTTTTGCAGCTCATCTATGATAGCCCTTCTTAAGGGGACACTGCCATCTTTTTTCTGACTTGCATTATATACTGCAAGTCAACAGGTTACCATTTATTTAACGCAGTGTTTCTCAACCTTGACAATTTTAAGGCATGTGGACTTCAACTCCCAGAATTCCACAGCCAGCATTGCTGGCTGTGGAATTCTGGGAGTTGAAGTCCACATGCCTTAAAATTGTCAAGGTTGAGAAACACTGATTTAACCTGTTGGACAGCCTTCCCAAATGTGTCCAGCACTTAACTGTTTTATAGTCATTGGCCATTGTGGCTGATGATTATGGAAGATGTAGTCTAATACCAGTTTGGAGAAATGTGATGTATAGATCCAGTGATAAAAAAGTATGCACCAAGTAAAAATAATTTTATTGAGCTTTAGCAACAAAGGCTTTGTCCCATTAAATTGGAAGTATCAGACTTATGCTGCAAAAATCAAGGTGACCTTAGATGGCAGCAAAATGATGTAGTGATATTCCTAATCTTTTGCAGCTTCCTAAAGGCTGTACAGATTTACAAAGCCTGGAACTGGTAGCCCAGATTACATGCTAGCCATTGTAGCTGTAATCTGTGAAAATTATTGAAATATTTTAGGTCCCAGTTGGTGAAACTGGTGCCCAAATACTTTTAAATTTAAACATAATTGCCATCTGGTTATGGTGAGAACATCATTAAGATACTTAGAACAGTTTATGATTTTATATATTCAAACTGCTGTTTAAAGGATTAATTGGTACTGAAGCACAGCAGAGCATGACTGATTTATCTTGTATCTTCAACTTTAAAAAAGAAGTATTGTAAGGAATTAACAATCTGCATATTCAATAAATTACACTCTTAAGAGATCATCAATAGGAAATCACAACAGTTTAAGTGGCTTAAGGTTAGATTTGCCTGTTTCTTCAAAATGCCATATGAAGCCAGTGAAAGCTATAGTGGAAGTAAATCATACTGAAATGGAATAATTATCTCTTAAATGTAAAATGCAGTTACTTAAAGCAGGGGTCCCCAACTCCCGGTCCATGGACCAGTACCGGGCCGTGGCATGCCAGCAACCGGGCCCCACAAACAACAAAGTCCCATCCGCGAGATGCAGGCAGCACACAAAATCATGCACCCTCCAGTCTGCAGAAAAACCTCTCTCTATGGAACCGGTCCCTGGTGTCCAAAAGGTTTGGGACCTCTGACTTAAAGTTTACAATCAATGTAACCAAGTTATACTCGACATGAATTGTTTCCTACTTAATTCTGTTTTTCAATCTTAACTTCAAAATTTGAGGGAAGAAATGGTAAAGATATTTACCTCTGTCAGTCACGAGTTGTATTGGCAACCATCCTAAGTAAACCTTTAGATTCTTATGACAATCTGTAAATGAGAGTAACTGGAAGTTTTGGTAGTACTGTTCATTTTCAAGGATGGATATTTCATATTTGTGTCACATAAATTTTCTAAATAAATAAATATTCCTTTCTGACTAACATACAATAAATTTGGCTAACAAGAAATTCCTTAAAGCTATTTACCCTGTCTTTATTCTCCAACTTCCAACACCTTATCATCCTCACCCTGTTTTTTTTTTTTCCACTTTCCAGAGATTTTGAAGGAATATACTAAGCCAGATGTAGAATGCTTGGAGTTGTTTGCTCGGAATTTGCAACCTGGATGGACCAGTTGGGGCAATGAAGTCCTTAAATTCCAGCACTTGGACTACTTCACTGTTTTACAGGATAATGATGACTAGCAAACCATAATTACTTTTGGCGGATTTTTATTTCTGGGTTCTGAATTTCACCTTTGCTAACCCTAACTCTACATTGTGAGATATAGTGTAAATGGTTTTCAAGAGCAGCTCTACATTGCTCAAATGTCAAAAAATAACAAGGATGGAACTTGTTATTCCATGCTTAGGTTGTGGAGGTCTTTTCTAACAATAATTAGAGGTGAAGGTACCAGCTGTATGATATCTACAGTAGAACCCTTCCTGGAACAGCCAATCCAATGCCTCAAATCTGTCAGTCAGTGTGGTGTTTTGCCTCCTATTCCCATAATCCTCCCAGGAAAGTTCTGGATCATACCTGCACATCCAGCCTCTGGCTCTTTGAAAGATTGGCTGCCATTGTGGAAAAACTCTTTATTTTATTTAAATGTTACATATTGCTTATTTATAACTTCTAGTTCTGTCATTAGAAGTTTTACATTTTTATGTTTTGATGCTGCACATTCCTATTTGACAAAAGGGTTAAAATTTAACTACATAATGTTTAGCATTTTCTGGCTTAGAAATAATGGCTTTAGAAATGTAATTAAAGCTTCTCATAATATTCCATTGAAAACAATATTTTGAGAAGTTTCGTTAATTAGTTCTGCGGGGTTTTGGTCAGGATTAATTTCAGTTGGATTCAGTCCCATGTCTATGCTAAAGTTAGTTCTTTTCCTCTCAATTCTTCAATACAATTTTAGTAAATATGTGATTTTTAATATTAGATCTTCTTAAAAATATGTTTCATACTGTGGTTATTACAATAATTAAATTATATTTTTCATCAGTAACTGTAAGACTTCTTTTCTCATCTGCATGTTTATATGTGCAAGAGTGAAGGAAAAAATTAACCGGTATTTAAAAGAAAAGAAAATAAATTTATGTTTATAAAATAAATGTTTTTTGTTTTGAGACCAACAAAGCTAAAACAATAACTGGTTTGTGTGTGTGTGTCTTTTTAAAAATGGTAGGATGTAAATCCCAACAGAAGGAAATAATATATCAGTATTTCTTTTACAACACAATCTTCTGCTTAATTCCATTGAAATAATAGTTACTCAATTAAAAGAGCTTGATTTTCTGTCAAGAGATAAAATATTACATCTCTAATCTTCACATATACAGCCATGTTCTTTGATCATGCAGTATTCACAGATACAACTGATTTTACAGTCTTTATCTCTATTAAAATCTTGGAAAGTTCTTGGATCAATGTATAGTAGGAAAGGTGCTCTCTTTCCAGGACAGTATGCTAAGAGTTGTCTTTGGGTTCTATTGGGGCACAACTTGGATTTTGATTTTGAAGGAGATAAGTACTTAAAGCTTTGGAACATTTTTACTTTAAAAGTAGGTCCTGCAGGAGAAATACACTTCATTGCTTGAGATGATGAATATTTTGGATTACAAGTCTTTGATTGATGAACAATTTTTATTATAAAGACCACCTACAAAAAATGAAATGGATGTCCCATACTCAGCTTTAAATGGTAAAAATCCATCTCTAACACATGTCCCCAAAGTCTTCAGTTTGACATACTACCAAGAAAATATGGATGAAGAGCAGAAAGAAATTATCTCCATGTTAAAATCAACACAAGAGACTATTGCTTTAGCTCATGATGAGATTAGAAATAACACAAAGGAGATAAAAAAACAATTTTCTAATCTAAATTTACAAACCCAGAACATGACCACAAGGAAGGAACTAGCAACCCAGAAAATAGAAGGAAAACTAGAGGAAGCAGATCCAAAGATTGAGGACCTAAAGGAAGGAACTAACCAACAGATTCAGACAACTGAAGAACTAGAAGACAGAGCGATAATATTGGAAATGGAAAAGACATCTTACCAATCAAGAATTCAGGACATATTTGAGGAAAAGGAAGAAGAAATGATGGAATGAAAGATAGAGCTCTTAGGAGAACTGTGTGGAATTGGAGAAGGAGGGAGGCTGTTTAATGAATATCAATGGGTTCGTTCTTCCAAAAATACTTCAACCAAATGGTCTTTCTTATTCCAAACAATATACACAAAGACAGAGGAAAAATTACTTGATGATTCAAATGCATTGACTTGGAAAGTTAGTTGGCAAAGGAAGAAAGTTAAGAGTAAGCCTGAAGAAAATAGAGGTTTTGATCCATTAGATGGGATATTATATTATTAACTAGATGTTTGAGTATGGAGAATAGATAATTGCTAGAAATAGAAGTACTATAACTAGAAAGATAAGATTTATAATTAGAATATTAGATTTTGGTATGAGAAGGGAAACAGGAAAATGCTAAGAAGTTTGAATAAGGGAAGCTTTTGATTACCCAAATATAACTTACTTTGAAATTATAAACAATAGAGACATTTTGAACATTCATGAGAAATTAAAATTAAAAAAAAGCGAAAACAGGATACTGATTGACATGTGGATATTAAGTGCAAATGCAATTAAGATATGTTTTGGTTAGAAAACTTATCTAAAACTGACATTGATATGAGAAAAATGTAACAAAGATGTTGATATTCAATTGTATATTAATAACAATAAGAATGGTATTTGCCTAGTGTGGGAAAACAGGTACTACCGGAAGAAGAGAGGAAACATTTGACTGTATAATATTGGATCTAGACTGAAGAAGTTAATATATACCACTGAATTACTAATGGACCCAGACAACACATTGTCTATTAAGTATTTGATTGTAAAACTAGAAAATTAATGAAATATAAAAAAAGTAGGAATAAAATACTTAATTGGAAGTAATCATGAGGAGAAGTTAGACTAGTTTTTTAAATCCATTAATATTGTTGAAGGAAAAGTCTTCCTCCTGGTTCATCCAAGCCGGAGATAAATAAACAACATAGAAAGAAAGAAAGAAGGTTGCAGTTTATTGAAGAGCCAGATAACAAGATGGTTCTTGCAGGAAAGAGGAGAGAAAAAAAGGCTGAGCACATGTGGGAAGTAGGTTTTTATACCCTCTCTAGCCTTTTGTTTGAAGTGGTTTCCTGTTCCTGTTTTAGGCTTTGTATTTCCTGTGTCCTGTATTCTGACCTGAGTCTGGGTGTGCCCTTCTGGTATTCTTGGTGGTGGTGGGTTAATCCTATTATATCCCAAGGGTTATATCCTGCTTCCCTGGTGATGGGACTAATGGCTCCTAGAGTTTGGATGGGGTATGCAGATTTTAGGTGTCTTTGTCTTCTTGATCTCCTAGCTGGGGCCTTTCTGATGGTTTACATCTGCATTTGTACAGAGCTGGCTTCTGCTTGGGACAGATAGACTTGGGGGCAGGGTTGGTTTCTGCTTTTAAAATTCTTTTGAGGAAATATATTTTTCTGCCCTTTTAATATTTCCTTTTCTGGGGAGCTGACTTCCCTCAATATGTAATTTTTATTTTTTATTTATTTTTTAAATTTATTTGCAGCCCATCTCACTGTGGGGCTACTGTAAGCGGCTTAAAACAGTAAAAACAGAAAAATGAAGTGTAAACATAACAATAGCAAAATAATGAAACAATAAAATAATGAGATAATGATAATACAGTAATGTGACATTAAAAGATGGGCAGAGAAAGCATGGAATGCGGGGGGGGGGGGGAGGTGGGGTTTTCTATCAATCTAGTAGCCACTTCCTGTGTGGAATTCCCCATTAGATTTCAATGATTTTTCTTGACTTCATATTGGATTTGGTCTTGTAGTTCACAGCAGTGACAATACCTTCAACTTAAGCATACTTTGATGATTCAGTATGAGCCAGATGCTTGGGGTACTTGAGTTGTTTTCTAATTTAATGAGGTAAAATAAGGACCCAGATTGTTGGGGGCAAGATGCTGACATTTGTAAACCGCTCAGAGAATGTTATAAAGCATTGTTCATAAGTTGAAGTGCTATTGCTATTATTCTTTGTTACATATGTCCCAAGATGCAGCCAAGAGTAAAAAAAAATGTTCCAACACTTTAAAGTGAACAATTTAAGAAAGCAAGATGTGTTGCAATTGTCTGATATTAAGGACAAATTACTTTTTTTAATGTATTCTAAATTCACGCTTAGTTTATCTTAGTGAATGTTAATTAAAAAAATTTCTTTTAATGAAAGTGAAGGATTGAACTTGATCTGAAAATGTCAAATTAGCATTTGACCTTTTCTTATTTTTATAGTCCTATAAGCAAAAACATAGTTGGTAATGTTTCCTGAGATTTTTTTTTTAAAAATAGATAAATTCAAAGAGGTGAATGATTCAGTTAAACGTGTACAGAAATCTGGCAAGCTCTAGAGGAAACCCAGTATGAGAAACTTAAATTGGATGTAGACAAGAATACCTGTGGATTAGATATTTTCATTCAGATTCCTCACCTACAGTCTAACTCAACATAATGATAAAAATCAAAATTCAATTGGAAGAGGAAGACTCAAAAACTGCTATAATTAGTTATGATAAAATATTGATTTTTAAATGTTCATTATCATGTAAAACATACTTAAAATTTCTATATATCAAACATATGGAAGATGTGATGGATATTTAAAGAAGATGCATGTTGCAGAGAACGCCTCTTCTAATTCAGATGTACAAGATTTGTGTAGTCTGTAATTTAGGGGACTCTATGCAGGTTTTCCCACAATCTGACATTGCCAGCTCATGCACTTCGATGGAGAAATGAAATGTCTACCGAAGATATAGATAGAATATTAATGAATCTTGCCTTCCCCATAAATACTCTTAGCAAAGTGTGAAATTATTGTTATGGTTCATTGCACAGTCAGATGGAGGTTTAGACTGGATTTTTGTTCACCTATCGTGTCTTTCCTAAGGACCTGGGATAGGCAGATCTTGATGTTTGACATTATTAAATTATCATCACAGGATGAAAGTTGTACTGAGCAAAGCTGCCTTCTACAATTGATTGATGGTGATTTTGTCAATTCCGATAGTGTTCAAGTGGTGCTCCAGTTGTACCTAAGGTGTTGTACCTAAGGTGCTTATTACTATTGGTACTATTTTTGCTTCCTTTTACCACAGACATTCTTATGTGGCAGGTGTCTGTTTGAATTCTAAAGTCTAGACCCATGGTGGCGAACCTATGGCACGCGTGCCACAGGTGACACGCAGCGCCCTCTCTGTGGGCACACACGCGCCCTCACCCCAGTCCTAGGCCTTCAGCTGGGTTTCATAAAACCTTTTCGCTTTAGGCCTCTGCCGCCGTGTGCAAAAAAAAAAAAGGTTCAATCAATCAATCAATTTCAACTTCTCGTGGGAAAAAAAAAGATCTCACAAAGTTGGAATTGATTGATTGAACTTTTTAGTCCTACCCAGTCTGCCATTACCACCGTAGCCATGCCCACCCAATGGGCCATGTCCACCCAATTGGCCACACCCAGCCAATGGGCCACGCCCACCCAGCACCCGACGATACATAAGTGGTTTTGGGTTGCAGTTTGGGCACTCGGTCTCTAAAAGGTTCGCCATCACTGTGCTAGAACAATGTAGCTTCTTAATTTTTTTATTATTTTTTTTCTATTTTTTGATCCCACCAGTTCTTGCTTGCAGGCAAATGGTATTGCAGATCTTACAATGCCCCATTGTTGCTGTTGTTTGTCATGCTGTTGTTTGTAGTCAGTCTGGGCAGTTCTCTTGCAACTACTAAGTGGTTGACTGTTTCTTCGGCTTCTTTTCACAAGTAGCACTTGCTGTCTGTTGGTATCTTCTAAGTTTGACTTTGTATGCATTTGTTTTTAAGGTTTGGTCTTCTGCAGCCAGAATTAGCCCCTTTGTCTTTTTCTTCAACTTTCCTGTTCTTAGACATTGCCAGGTCTTGCTATCTGCTTTGCCTGCTATTTTTTTTAATGTACTGACTATATTTTGTTTTCCCGTGTTATATATATATATTTCTATTCTTCATTGTATTACCTTCATGATATAATACCTTCAGTGCATCTTCTTCACTATCATTCAGATAGTCTTCCAATGCTTCTTTTTCTTTTCCAATTGTCTGGTGTGCTTGCAACATTCCAGGCCCACCCATGCTCCTTGGTAAATAGTCTTTCAACATTGCTGTGTGGATGAAGGGGATGATTCATTGTCATTATTTTTTGGTCTTCCTACTCAGGACTTCTAGTTCAGTTTGAGTCCAGTCCACTGTTCCAGCTGTGTATGTAATGTAATGACTGGAATTGTACAGGTGTTAATTGCCTTGATGGTACTTCCTTCACTGAGTTTGGACTTTTAAGATCCTCTTCACTCTTCCAACCTTCATCTCGATTTCATTGTGATTGATGTTTGCCTGAAGGATGCCTAGCAATTTCTAGTGGTTGTATTTATCCAGACTCTTGATGTTATTTCCATAGGGCAGAAGTCCCCAACCTTTTGGGCTTCAGGGACCAGTTCCATGGAGAGAGGTTTTTCTGCAGACTGGAGAGTGCGTGGTTTTGTGTGCTGCCTGCATCCCGCAGATGGAGCTTTGCTTGTTTCTGTGGGCCAGTTGCTGGCATGCTGCGGACCAGTACTGGTCCACAGACCGGGAATTGGGGACCCCTGCCATAGGGCATTTTGATTCCTTCAATTTTCACTATTTTCTCCTTTTGATGAGTGTGGCACATTTGTCCAGTCCAAACTCCATTGCAATATCTTGACTGTTTATACAGACAGTGTTGAACATTGATTCTATTTCAGATGGTGTTTCTCCATGCAGCTTCAGATCATCTATGTAAAGGAGAAGGGATAGCCTGGCAGATGTTTTTGATGTTTGACAGCCATTTCCTGACTTGTTCAGTATTCTTGACAGAGGAATTAATGCAGGGACAAACAGTAGTGGTGATAGTGAATGTTCTGTCTTGATATTAAATCCTCCTAGTTTTCCATTGTCCCATTGATCTTTGCACAAAGTTTCTGAGCTTTCTATTGTAGGCACTTAATTATCCAGTCATGTGGCAGTGAATCAAATCCCCTCCTCCTCCTCCTCCTCCTCCTCCTCCTCCTCCTCCTCCGTTGAGGGAGATGCAAAGTTCTGGTTCTTGCTCTTCTGGTGGCCTTAACCATAGTTAATTGATGTTGTAGTGTGTCCTTGATGTTGTCTTTACATCTTCTTCTGGACCTTGTGTAGGGAATCAAATGCCTTCTTGTAATAAATTCAAGCTACATTCAAGTTGGTCTTCCTTATTTTGCAGTTTTCCATAGCTGTCAATTAGGAGTTGATCTTCTGTTCCTCTGCTGTTTGGCAGTTTCCTTTTAGCTCAGATGGAAATAGCTTGTTTTCAACTATAGATGTTGGACTGCATCAGCTACCATACCACTTAGCACTTTGAAAGTTGTGATAAGCTGGTAATTGGCCTGTAGTTTCCTGGTTCTGCCCTAACCCCCCAATCTTTTATTATCAGGTAGGTTTTGCCAGATGTTAACTAATCTTCAATTTTGTCTCCTGCCGGTATGCTTAGCAATGAGTGGGTGCAGACTAGTCAGATGTTTCAACCAAAACCATGCAGTTCATCTTCACCTGGTACTGACTGATTCTTGAACTTCCTTGCCCTTTTCTCCATCACTTCTGCTGTTGTTACTAGTTGTTTCAGCTTATTTTTTAATTCTTATCTGCATCCTTTAGCCAGGCTGAATTCTTGTTGTATTTCTTTGGATTATCTCATAGCTGTTCTCAGAACTGAACTGTTTCTTCTTTGTCAGGTGTTGACTCGTTCATTGTAATGGCTTCATTAATGAATTGATAGAAATATTTCTGATTTGTCTGAAAATGGAGATTCTGCCTATAATGTGCAATTCAAGCTTCAGATCTGCTGATCTTTTTCATTGTAATTGTTATTTGCTCCTTTATTAGTTCCGCTGCTTCCTTGATTTTCTTTGTTATAAGTGATATTTCTTGTTCAGGTATTCTTTGGTCTTCTTTTATTTAATTTGTTCTAGCTTGCTTGCATCTGATCTTAGCTTGCTGATCTTACTTTCCAACCTGATCTTCCATTTTGGTGGTGTATTGTCTGGCTTTTTTCTTGTGTGTTGAATTTTGATTCTGGCTTTTTCTAGTGCTGCCTCCCCGTGGTTTGCCTCTTCTGTCTGAGCTACTTAGGACAAGGCTTCAATTTCTTTGCCGTTTTCAGTTTTTCCAATTCTACTTCTGTAAATACTTTATTTCATATTATAAATCAGTGTTGATCTGCTAGTGTCTGTTCTACTAATTCTGATTCTGATGTTGTTTTTTATTTTTATTTTTCCAGAACTGGTGTATTCTTTCCAGATATCCTCTTTTCTTTGGACTTGGATATGTAAATAGCAAATCATTATTTCTTTGTTTTTAGCAACTTTTCTTCCAATAGCAACTTGGAAGCAACTTTTCTTCCAATAGTCCTTCAGGTTTAGCCATGGATGTTCAACCAACAATACGCCTTATGAGCCTTATAGCCCACTTGCCTCCAGATGTTCATGAACTCCAGCACCTAATGTGATTGTTATTCACTTGGGTGACAATCAATCCATCCCTCAATCTAAATTTGCCCATCTAGGTATTGTAGGAAGACTCTAAATGTCCAGTAACATTTTGGTTAGATTGTGCAGATAAGCAAAAACATTTTTTTTCTCCTGAAAAATCTCATTGTCAAAGCAATTCATAGCAACAAGTGCACCATTTGGAAAGGTTATATCAGTAGCAGATGTTGAGAGTTCTGTTAAAATGGAAAACTTGCCTGTTTCTTATTCCTCAAATGTCATTTTGAGGTCTTTACAAGCAACCTAATTAGGTGTCTGATTCTTAAGGAGCTCTTTGTTGCGAAGAAGGCTCTTTGAATAAAACTGGAAAAGAGAGATGATGGTAAATAACTTCAGTTGCAATGCAGATGTTCGGAATCCCTACGTAAGCACTAGAAGTTATTCATGGTTAGACATTTTTTACTATCAAGTCATCTATAAAAAATATTTCCCAATGAAGATATAATTGTTTCATTTAATAATAATGGTGCAAGACATTGAGTCTGAGACCAGCTGTGACCCTTAAGTTATTTGCTACTTGGATGAACGAGACAATCAAATAATCTAATTAGTCTCCCCATGAGAAGCAGTCAGAAATCTGATGGTTTTCCTATTTAGCAATCAATAAAATGGCAACATGGTAAAATATAACCAGGCAAGACATCTGTAGTATAAATGCATTAGTATGAAAAAAAAACCAGAAGCACCATAAAAGCCTGATTACTTAAATCTTAATTTGCAATGGTTAGTAATTAGCAAACTGTGTTTTACATTTTCCATAACATTAATGTCTGAAAAATGAAGGCAAATAGTAGTTACATTAGCATCTCTGTGGAAAGAATGCATTACTGGATTTATTCCAGTTATATAATAGTAAGACTATTGGGGGCCTACTTATCAGCTGATGTAAAATGTCAAAAGCTATAATGATAGCACTGAAACTCTGCCAGCATACTTGAATTGATTTTGGAGCCAAGACCTAGGAAGTTGTAAGAATTTTCCTCTGCATCAGTGGTTTTGTGCAGAAAAATAATGTCTCTCTGGCCCAAATAAGGTATCTGCAGCTGGAAATGAATGCAGTAGAAAACATCCAATATTATTTCTCAATATTCAATTGTTATTTTCCTCTCTCCCTTTTTCCATTTCAGTCTCTGATTTCTTCCTAGCTACATTGGGTGTATGTGTGTGTGTGTGTGTTGTTTGCAGATTCTTATGGGATATGACAACAGTAAGGCTACAGATTCTCCACAGGAGGTAAAAATAAAATTTAAATTGGGCAATCCCATTTTTCTTTTTGACAGGATCCCCCTTAACTCTGAAAGTACAGATGATTCCCATGATAAAAATGTTCTTCTTCTTCTCTTAAAAAAAAATCTATTCTTTTATCCACAACATATCATCACAGCGTAGTCCTATTATGCCAGCTTCTATAGTTTAATAATTTATAAGATCACAGTTTTTAAAGAAGCCTCATTCAGTCACCGTTCTGTCTCAGAACCAACAGTACACCCCAGGTAATCAACTTGTCTAATCTTCCAAGAGTCAATTCACCTCCTTAACCTTTTTCTGAGTCAGATCATGTCTATAAAAGGGTTCAGGACAAGTTTGCCTGCAGACTTCTTCCTCAGTTTTCCCCATGGTTTTATATAGAAAGTAAGGTCTTTAAGTTCTGCGAGAAAAAGGGAAAATTCTCTAGGGAAGTTTGATCTGTTAATAAGAAGACAGTATATTTTAAGGGGGAAAAACTGACCCATTTGGAAATGTCAAGCAAATGCAGTTACCTACGTGAAACCAATGGGGTTTGAACTAAGTGAAAACATTTAATGTGACAAAAATTCTTTGTACAAAAAGTAGAATCAGACACACATTGTTTTAGCATAAAACAAAAACAGATAATTATTAGTATGTATTTGCTAGCAAAGTTACAAAATATTGTTGTGGTCAAAACCTGGCTCACCCAAAGCAACCAATCACCTTGAAGAAACAATATATTTTTATTTGGTATACCAACAATACAGGCTATAGTGGTATTGTAGAAGACCATTGTACTTCAAGGATTGTAGATTTTTCCTTCATATTAAAGAAGATTTAAGTTCATTCTGCATCATGATGTATAGCTTTTTTCACTCTTGCTTGATAAATAAAGGGGGAAATCTTCATACAGGTGACAGTTTCCAGATTATCATGCCCATCCCAGAGTTTTTGTCAAGCACCAGGGAAATCAGGATAGTTCAAATGAGTATAAACTAAAGATTTATTGCAAGCTTAAGCTTTCTACAAAAATCTGAGTTACTAGCACTCAAGGGAAATGAGTGGGAATTAAGAAGGCATTCCAGGTGGGCTGGACTTAGATGTCTTGTGTGTGTGAAGGGACTCATGACTGATGATGCATTTGACCCCTCACTCAAATTCAACTTAGCCATCTGCTACAGTTTTGTCAGTTTGCATGTTAACAGATGCATCATCCAATCAAGGTCAGCTCCTGCAATCTTACTACTATGCAAACAGATTCATAAGGTTTTGCACAAATTTTGATAAACCTTAGTATTGCCCTTTGAACTTCAACACAATCTTAGTGCTGAATAATTTTGGGGTCTCTCTGCTGTTGTTCCATTGGGATTTCAATAGTTTATTTATTAAATTTATCTCCCCCCCCCCACATTTTACCACAGGGTAACTCTGGACGGCTTACAGTGTGATAAAGGATAAAACCATTCAAAACCTATACATAATAACAAATAAAATAACAAAAAGATGGGGTGGGAGGGACTTCCGGTTTGCTCTTGTAGCGCATGGCTGCGTGAGAGCAGACCTCCGCTCCCCACAGCTAATTTTACCCTGCCAGGGGGACCTTAGATGGGTCCAAAGTCACTTTGGAGAGGTGACCATGAAGGAGGGGCGCCCCGTTGATCACAAAGTGACAGCAATCACTTTGTTTGATCTGGGGAAAGCCCTCCGAACCCGACAGGAGAAAAGCTAGCCGCATGCCAGCATCTAGCCCAAGCTACTGCAGCCGAAGTCCAAGAGCACTACCAAGAACAACGGTGAACAGCGTGCTTGGAACTGGTGAGAGTATTTGATCTTCTCTCCCTTATTTTACAACCAGTCCCTGGGAAAGATCCCCAAAGCAAACAACCTCTGAAAGTGAGGGTAGAGGACTACATTCCCATTCCCCCATAGACAGAAGCAGCGAATTAACCTTTAAGGAGGAAAGAACCTTATTGAAATTAAATTCAAAATACTACAATCTGATCAAACTTAGAAACTAAAACAAATTGCTAAGATTATATTCTAAAGGATTTTGATTGAATTACATAAAACAAAATTAAAAAAAGAACTTTTTGTCTGAAAGAGCTGGAAAATAAATATTTGCGGACATCTAGTGGACAATGAGAATATAGCACATTAAAGACAATGCCCAGAAACAGAAAAAAAAATCTGTTCCCATAAACTCTAATAATCTTTAAGAAGATAGTTGCTAAGGAACAGAGAAGAGATTGCATACTGGGCCAATAATCTTTAAGAAGATAGTTGCTAAGGAACAGAGAAGAGATTGCATACTGGGCCGGCTATAAGATTGGAAAGTGTTTGACGGAAAAGAAATACTTTGATTGTGGTTTAAATTTATGAACTGTTTAAAAACTTTGATCTATGATAAATTATTGAGAAGAGAAGTTACAGGAAGGATTTAAGTTGGCTAAATATATTGAATTGACAATTGACTCCTGAAAGAAAGAATTGTTATAAAACATTGATTTTACTGAAACCTTGACAACTGAAAATTACAGTGGATTACAAAAATTATATATAAAAGCAAGAACTATGCAAAATTGGACTGTATGGATTTTGAGTTTTGGTTAGCTTGAACAAGGCTAACTACAGAGACTATGGCATTTATGATGAACTACTCAAAAGAGACAACATGGATATGACATACTCATCAAAAAATGATAGGAAACCACACTTAATATTTATTCATGAAAGATTTAACCTGAAAGATCGAAGACCTTTAGAAACACTTCAAGACAAGACAAATACTTTCAAAGATGAAATTTATGCAATGCTACAACAGATACAAACTACAATAGACTTAAACCACGAGGAGATTAAACATAACTTTGATACTATAAGTGAATATACTTCTAATTTAAATCTACAGTAAAAAAACATCCAAAGAATGATGATAAAGAATGAACAAACAATCCAGACAACAGAATGTGAAATAGAAAAAAATGATTCAACTGGTGAAGTTACAAATGAAGGGAATTATAACTTAATACAAATAAGAAAAAACTTACAAGACTTGGATACAACAATAAATATGGAAAAGATATCTTATGCATTAGAACATCAAAATAAACCTGAGAAGAAAGAAGACTTAACAAAATGGACACTGCTAGGAGAATCATTGTTTGGGAGACCAAAAGCATACATCCTATCTACTATGTATCCTCTATTCCTAACAATAACTACAAAAATACAAGAACTGGACAAGTTGAAAATATTAATTTGGAAAACCATTTGGCAAAGGAAGATTAGAGACGGGCTGAAGTGACTGGATTCGCCCTACCAGATGGAATATTATATGAGTAAACACTTGTTTGAATATGGCTAAATAAACAAATAACTTTGGCCATAAAGGGATTTTAGAATAAGTGGGATAAGAGATATAAGAATATAGTATTTTTGATAAGATATAAAATGTAAAAATATTAGGATGTTGTAA
>NW_015386522.1:64472-80324 GCF_001527695.2 Protobothrops mucrosquamatus
AAAAATAATTATTATTGATTATTAACTATTATTAATTGTATATTCTTTTCTAAAAAATTATGAACCAAGACAACACGCTGTACGCCAGGCACTAAGGCTGTTATTGTAAAAAACCAATAAAACTTTTACAAAAAAAAATGGGAAGGGAGGTAGTAGGATGGGCATATACTGTAAATTACAGCATGATGTTGGAATGTTTTTGATAAATTCTTCCTTCTAGGTTGGCATGTCAGCTACATTATATTTGAAATATGGTCATTGAATATAAATAATTTGGTTGACTAGGCCAGTGGTTTCTGATTTTGCCTCTGTCACCACTCGGTCAATTCAGCTTGTGAATGTTTTATTACAAGTGCACTTTAAATAATTCATAGGGTGTGTGTGCATTTCATTGGTTTGGTAGTGAATGCAATTCATGTATGGGGGGAAGTACCTGTTACTACTATGACCACCAGCATTACAAATTAAGCTTTCTCAAAAACCTTATCTGGGCAACATCTGGTCCTCTCAGCATGGAATACCCAACATCCACTGGGAATACTGTAAAGAAATGTGCACCTGCAGTAGCAGTGGGAGGGAGTTTTGGCATATAGCTTTTCTAGAGAGATGCTTATATTAAGAGACTGCACAGTCCCAAGTTGAACAGGGGAAGGGAGAAGAGTTTTGGCTAGTTACACCCTGGAATCTTTCGGGATATATTTAGTAAGTTAGAAAGTTGTAGCTTCAGTTTGCCAAGATTCTGTTCATTAGGTGTAAGCAAACAAAAGATTGAAATTGATTGGATTTTTCTGTGCCATCTCTGGGCTTGGGCCTGATAGATACTGTGTTTCTACTGAGGCCACTGGATGTCATGATTCAGGCTTAGGACTCAGATTCTGAATCTGAAGAAGCTGCTCCAGCTGAGCTTGTGGAATGTCAGTCTCAGGAGTCACCAAGCCCAGTATCATATGAAGCTTATAAACAGGCATCACCTGGATAGCTGGAGCAGTAGGGTGAGGATGAAGTAAGGCAGGGGTGTCAAACTGCCAGTCTGTGGGCTGGATGCATCATAGCGAAACTGCACCCACCCCATTGCCGGCAATGGGAAAAAAGTCACAATACGTCACATCATGTCACGTGACGTTGCGAGTTTGACACCCCTGAAGTAAGGCCTCCCAGTTCCCACAACCAGCAAGTTGAGAGGAAAGCAGAGACTTTCTATGAGGCTCCCTGCCAAGGATTCTTGATTAGTGATAACTGGCTACAGCTTGATTTAAGAGGCACCTATGACCTTCATTCCTTTTGCTGAAAACAATGTCTAATCTCACACTCCTGTTTGACATTCCTGTGATTCCTGTTTATGTAAGAAACCTTGAAGCTTTGTACAACAATTATAACCTGGTTCTTTGAACATTGGATTGATTTTGGACTATTCTGTGTGCTATTTAAAATCATTCGTTCAGGTGTCTTGGTTTGTGTGCTTTAATTTAATATCCCTTGACCTTGAGTAAACCAATTTATCATAGCAATTATGTAGCGAAGCAGGACATTGGAAAGTATTTGACTCCATTATATACTCAGAAGATGAAAGCTCTAACACATTTTAGGCCGCCCTGTCTTATTATAAAAATAACACATGAGTGATAAACATATTAAGCAAGATTGGTACTCCTCTGGGAGTAGTATCCCATTCTGAAATCAAAATTTATGTTGTCCACTGAAAAGGAGTCTATTGTCCCATTTCAGTTTTCAAACCTCTATTGAGTTGATAGGTGAGAATAGCAATTTACTCAAAGCTGAGTAGATTGTCAGCAGATAAGAAAAAATGTAAATTAAAATGGTCTCTGGGAAAGAAAGCTTGCCTGAGTAGTTTCATTTTTAATAGGAACAGGAAGAGTCCAAATTTCAGGGAGCCAAGTCAGGTTTGTCAGCAAGTCTGAAGGTCAGAATATCAGGACTTTTAAGCAGAATTTACAAGATCAGATGGTTATTTCCAACAGAGACTCAGGATTGCCTCTTAAGCCAGGCTGCACCAACTATCTTTAATTAAGATAGTCCCTTACTTGGCAAAGAGCCCAAATTAATGTCTTTGCTCTGCTCTCTCTACCACTTGCTGAGTCTGAGGCCATACCTCATTATGACTGTTACAGCTATTCTGATGGTGCCTGCATTGATCAGTTTCAGGTGATTCCTGGTTTGGTATCTCCTAAGGCTGAACTGCTTCCAGGTTTTGGACTAGAACACTTTCTATGGCTTTAAAAGAGGATATAATCCAGTGAACTTGTTGAATACCGCTGTTACATATGGAGAGGGTTATATCTGGTTTGGAAAGGAGGGGGCATTAGACTGCTTTGAGAATTTCTTAATATAAAATAATAGTTTAACAGCCTTTTGGTTCACCAAAGTTCTACACATTTCAATTCTTCCTTGGAAGCAATTATAGCTCCAAGATGTAGGCTAAAAACAGTGGTTGCCCACATACATATTTGTCCCTCTGCTCTCCTTGTAGTTAATTCAAAGAACAAAATGCAAGCCTTGAGGCATTCTTCCTCTTTGAACAGGTTCAGTACAAAAGATATGAAAGGAGGGGAAACAGTTTGCATCTTTTCACTCACTATTCTGGTAATGGGCGTTCCTCATTATTTCAGTATGAGAGATAATTCTCAGGATAGCAATATATGAAGGAAATATTCAGACAATAATAAGGTTCCATCTTAGGCCCAGTACTTTTCAATATCTTCATACACAACTTAGATGAGGGAATAGAAGGAGAACTTATCAAATTTGCAGATGATACTAAATAGGCAGGAATAGCCAACATTCTAGATCAAACATGTCAAACTCGCGACATCAATGATGTCGCGCGACATATTGAAACTTTTCCCCCATTGCCGGCAATGCGTGGGCGCAGTTTCCTCGTGATGCGTCCGGCCCGTGGGCCGGCAGTTTGACACCGCTGCTCTAGATGATAGGCTCAAGATCCAGATGGATCTTGACAGACTTGAACACTGGGCCCTATATAACAAAATGAAATTCAATGCAGAGAAAAGTAAAGTCATAGGCAAGAAAAACCAAACACACAGGTATAGTAAAAGTGGTACCTGGCTCAATAGTAGTAACTGTGAGAGGGATCTTGGAGTCCTAGTGGACAATCACTTAAATAAAAGCCAATAGTGTGCGGCGGCAGCCAAGAAAGCCAATGCAATCTGAATTGCATTAATAGAGGGATTCAATCAAGATCACGTGAGGTACTAATACCACCTATAAAGCCTTAGTAAGACCACACTTAGAATACTGCATCTAGTTTTGGTCACCACGATGTAAAAGAGATGTTGAGACTCTAGAAAAAGTGCACAGAAGAGCAACAAAGATGATTAGGGGACTGGAGGCTAAAACATATAAAGAACGGTTACAGGAACTGGGCATGGCTAATCTAGTGAAGAGAAGGACCAGGGGATACATAATACAGTATTCCAACATTTGAGGGGCTGTCACAGATAGGAGGGGGTCAACCTATTTTCCAAAGCACCTGAAGGCCAGAAAAGAATAATGGATGGAAACTGATCAAGGAGAGATTCAACCTAGAAATAAGGAGAAATTTTCTGACAATGAGAACAATCAACAATGGAACAGCTTGTCTCCAAAAGTTGTGGGAGCTTCATCACCGGAGGCTTTCAAAAAGAGACCTGACTGCCATCTATCAGAAATGGTGTAGGGCAGGGGTGTCAAACTACCGGCCCGTGGGCTGGACACATCATGAAACCACGCCCACCCCATTGCTGGCAATGGGGAAAAAGCTCCGATACATCGTGCGACGACATGACGTCGCGAGTTTGACATGTCTGGTGTAGGGTCTCATGCTTGGGCAGGGGATTGAACTTAGATGACCTGCAAGGTCCCTTTCAACTATTCTATTCTGTTCTGTTCTGTTCTGTTCATATAAATATACAAATGTTAGGGATACAAATACAGGGATATATTAATTAATATATATCACAAATATATATTAATTATGATTATAAAACATTTGTTCTTATCAGAAGAAAAAGAACCTCCATTCCCCCAAGCTTTCCCTTACATTTCAGGCTAAACCAAACAGTTTGTGGCAGAAAATTAATACAATAAATACAGTACATTAGTAACATTCATGATTTTGTCTCTAAATATTTACAAATCTTCAGGTCCCTTGTAAAATTCTTTTAAACCTTTTGCTTGCTCCATATTACTTTTTCTATACCTGCCATTGTGGCAAGATAAAGTCACAGCAGTTGTCATCTAAGCTTGCTTGTGCTCTTGACTGATTCTTAACAGTTTATATAAAGGCTATATACTGTACATAGTTAGCTCTTCACCAGCTTTTCTTTATCAGAGAGAATTGCCAGCTTTGTCTTTTTTCCCTGTCTTAAAAAAATATGAACTTTGTTGCAACATACAAAAGGCATGCTGATTTTCTACAGCTATTTTTTTAACCTTTCAGCAGACATGTCAAACAGCAAGAGGAGCTAAAGTTGGTGATCTTTGTTGAATCCATTTCTAATGTATTTATTGTTTGGTTCCTAGCTGCCCTTCGGTATTTGGTAGAGGACATCTGCCATTTTTTTTAATTAACTAAATACAAAAAAAAAAGTCCTGCAAAAATTATAATAGAAAAAAAGAAAGTTAAACAAGAAGAAACATACAAGGCATCTTAAAGCGTGGATTAAGAATATAATTAATTCTTCAAAAAACAGACTTTGAAGAGACTGGGTAGGAAGAATATTGACACCTTTGAAGTGGAGAAGATTCCTGAGAATTCTGTGATTAGCCAAGGAGAGAGAAAACATACTGTTGGGTCATCAAACAAATCAATCCAGAGTTTTAACTTGATGCATAAATGGCCAGGCTTGAATTACCCTACTTCAGACATATTATGTGAAGATCCAGCTGTCTTTACTTGTATTACTTATAACTTTCTATGCTGCATGTTAATTCAGTTGAATTCTAAGTTAATCCGGTTGAATGTATTTGGAAAACCAATACAGAATTTCTTTCAAGAAACCACATAGGCAGATTGAAGGCATACTTCCATACCTGTAGTTCCAATAAGTTTACCATAAAAGCCAATATGTTCTTGGCTGAGTATGCCTACACTTGTCGCCCTAGTTTCTGCATCATTTTTGTCTTGGTTAAGCTCAATATATTGAATAACATTTTTAATTAAATATTTGACTCTAGGATCTTTTTGTGACATGAACACAATGCTGAAGCTATCAGAAGTTGCCATAGAAACCAAATTCTGCAAGGGCGATGTCAAATCTGTAGTAACCTAAATACTCCTTATACAATTTACTGTCCAAAAAATTGCCTGAACAAGATAGTATTAACAGAAATAACAGTTTCAGGGAGCAAAAACAGGTTGTAGATGTCTTGAAAGGCACTGAGGGGTGCTTACATTCCACAAGTTATTTTCTTTTCAGTTTATTCCATAGTCTTTTCCTCAATGATTTTACGTTTAATTTTAAATTTGTACTTAATGAAGGTAGTACTAAGTCTATGAGTTGTACTTGTTAAAGTCATTTTCCTAACTTGACTAGTCCCCTGTGTTTAGGAGGAAGGTTTACTCAATATGAGTTTTATTATTATTGTAATATTTTGCTGCAGCAGTACTTTTATATGCTTACAACGAAACACATCAATCATTTACAATTCCACTCTTCTTATGGCATTACATTTTATCTCTGCATGTTAAGTTTTATCACCTTAATCTCTCCTTGTAGTTTATCAGTTCATTTCAAGGGGACAATTTATCAATCACTTTTATTTGTGCTATTATGAATGTTTGTGAAGTCCTTAACATTACATCACTTGAATTTCAAGACGATGAAAAGCTATAGAGTAATACAAATACTCCTTATTTTAATTCATACTTAATTTCAAATTAGTTTATTTCTTTAGCAAGTTCGTTTATGTTTCCAAGTCGAAGGAAATATTCCGTTCATATTGGGAGGGAGAAGGAAATGCAACATGTTTTGATGGACGTTCTTTTCTATCCCACCTTAAATCTTGCTTCTAAACTGTAACAACCACAGATTATCTATAAGCAGGGAAAAATTCAGCTATGTATCACTATTAAGGGTAAAATTGTATTAAAAACACAAATAAATCAAGAATTAAACCTGCTGGATACTATAAAATATATAACAACATAATAGCTTATTGTGTTATTTTCCTGGATATGGTTTCTATTTATCTACATTTACTGCCATCTGAAATATTTGCTGATTGCAGGGGGTTAGGAGGGAAGAGAGCCCTGTTGATAGAAAACTTGCTTTCCTCAATAAATCTTCTGTCCTTAATTTTAAGCTTTATGCTGGGTGATCAGCTCACTTGTATATCAGGATAAGAAACTGAAATCTAGGCAAAAGAGAACAGTGTAGACAAAAGTTGCTGAGAAAAAATGGAAATATTTTAAAAATGGAGTAGGAATACATTGCTGAGTTTCTCTGCTCCTAGAGAATCTGTGATTATTACAGTTTAGAAACAAAATCAGAGGGGCTAGAACATATTAATTCAGTTCTCTATTTCTACATTTTGACTTGCATACTTACAAATTAAACATGAATAGATAACATAAATCAAAGATATTGTGAATATTTTTTTCCCCTGCCTTCCAACAGACATGAGAGAGAGAGAGGCCAAGTTGTAAAGTTTGTAGCATAGCCAGGTGACCTTGGATAAGACACAAACATCTCTCCTTTTACAGTGTGACAAGAGCATAGCAATTTCAATGATCATGAGGTGATATGTCAGTGTCATTTTTACTTTCCACATTATGGGAGAAGGTCTGACACACTCTTACTATTATGCTGCATTTTTGCATAACTGTAATAATAAATGTACAGCTTTTACTTAAGCATAATAGAATAGCCTTGAATATGTCAGCACAGTCAATTACCTATATATATATAAATACTGCCTTGCTTATACTCTTTTGTGTCTTAATTGTATTTTTCACTTCCCTTGTACCTTCAGTTAATTTGAGCTTGTAGGTTTATGCTGTTGCTTAGAATTAAGGTCTTTTAATAGAAGGACATTCATTTCCTGTGCCTCAGTATTAGCAACTGTGCGCATAAATACCTAGTATCTCATTGTTTAAAGCTGACACTGAAAGACCTTTATACATATTTGAACAATGTAAATAAGGAGAAAGTTTATCAATCAAGTATTTTACTCCATTGAACCAAGACAGTTATATGAGGATGTGATATTGCCAAGTTCAGTTTCAGATCTTCTCTGGTGGAGCCAGCAGCAGCACGGCTAGCAAAATGTCAGCGCACATTCATTGTCTCATGAAGTATTAACTCAAAGTCAGTTAATCAATTTTTAAGGGTTGTTTTTTTTAATGTACATTGTATCTGTTTTAATTACAATGGTCACTAAGGATTCCACAAATTGAGGACTGAGTCTGCTTCTCATCCTAAACTATTTATCTTATCCAGGCTGTTTTAGGTTGGCAAAGAGAAATTCAGTGTTTACATCCTGGTCATTTTTCAGTATCCCTGCAAAAGATTTTCTTATATATAACGTTAGTTATAAGGAGACCCTGAAACATATTCTACTTAAAAAGAATAAGTGGCATATTATTATATCATCCCTTGAGTAAATGTACTTGAAAAACAGGAGAAGCTATTCACTACTTTAATCTAAGAGTGATTATACTCCCTATTTTCAGTATATTCATCCATATGGAGAGATGACTTTGTATTGTTCAAAAGAGATAAACTACAACAATGCTAGAGCTCTTTTCTGATGTTTACTGAAAAAAAAGGTATGATAGTGTATAATCTAATGAATGCAGAAAGGGTGAATTTTACTTTTTGGTTTTCTTTTGTAGGAGAAATAGTCCTGACCCAGTGATTTTGCTTTTTCTTGAGTATGAGAGTCATGGCAAAGATTCCCTTGCTATATTTCTGCTGTCAAGTTATTGTTACCTACAGTATATTTTAAGCCTAAACTGCAACAGTAAGGCCTCATTAAGTTTGCACTTGGTGGGTGCATTAAAGCAACCAGTCCAGTTCTCTGTTCTTCGAGTTGCAGTCATAACACTGGTAGAAAGCAAGGAACATCCCAGGGACAAATACAAGAGATACTTTGCAGTTTTTGATTGTCAAGCCAGTTATCTAATATGTGCAACTGATGGAAAGCTGGCATAACTATTGGCAATATATGGCAGGAATTAAGGAAAAACTACTGGTTTTGATGCATTTGGTTGTTTGTAGCTAGGAGTATGAAGAGTAAGAGATTGATTGTTCTTAAATTGAGTATAAATAATACAAAATGGTTCATTCCTTATAGTGTAATTCATGTGAAAGCATTGCATTAACTTTGCGTAAATAGATTTTTATTTCTTCCCCACCACAATTAAGAGTTCTTATTAACAGAACTTTAGTTTAACAGGTGATGATGGAGCAGATGGGTCCCAACATCCTAAATGTTTCTTGAATGAATTTAAATCATGAGAGGTGAGGAGAACTAATTTACCTTCCAAGATTTAAACTATGAGGTTGAACATATAAAAGACCGCAGAGAAATCTCTGAATTACCCTTAGTCCATTTTACTTTCTGTTGAGCAGTAAGCTGGGCTTGTCAACAGCAGTAAGATTTCATTTCACCTACACAAGCTACATTTATCTAATAGTAGTAAATGAAGGTGCTTCCCTTTTTTTTTTTTTTAATTATGGTGGATTTATTGGGGAATGTGCATATTTTGTTTCAAAGGATTTGGATTGGATGACTTAAATCCAGTGAAGAATTTTATATCTGGATGTGATAAAAATACTTTAGATAAATATGGATCAAGTTGGTTGCAAACATCTCAAGGAGTAACTGTAATGAGAACCCAGAAGGATTCCTGCCAAAATAACCTGAAGAAAAAAAGAAACAGAAAGAAACAACACAAAAAGGGAAACGTGAGTACAAATGATTGAAATGTAGGCTCTTGTAAAAATTTAATAAAGATAAGCTTTAATATATTATTTATGTGTTAAATAATATATTCAATTATAAGCAGATACCAAGGAGGTAAAAGTGAGAAAGGAAGAAAAGGTGGTTAAAAAAGAAACCTTTCTTGAGCATGCAATTTTTTCTAGGTTATCACACAGACAGAAAATCAAAGTAGTTAGAAGGATCTAAGATCCATAATCAGTTGGAGAGAACTAGGATATCTCTATCTGATTCCTTAAATGCTCATATTTAATCTCAGACAAAACTTAATATAAGATTACCAGAAGTGACTTACAAAACTCTGGGAGACAACTAGATGGCAAGCAACAAAGATTAGGAACTTTTTATATCCGATTTGGTAAACATTTGGATATAGGCTGCAGATATAGCCCTATCTTGGTATGCACAATTAATTCAACAAAAGTTAGAAACATTCCTAAACTAAGGGAAATAATAGAATGCAGAAGACATTCCTTGCAATGATTTAAATCGCTTAATAGTCTAAATGACCTTATCAAAGTAAAATATCTCCTCTATCATTTTGCTTCTGCAAATGTTGCAGCAAAACTTTATTGTATTATGGGAATCTTACAAAAATAATCAGAACCTATCTCTAGCTGCCTTTGGAATCCTGCATAGTTTATATAATAGCAGTAAAATTGGCCACAAAAGTGATCAAGGTGAACACCTGGAATTTAATAAGAAAAACTGGACTGGAAAAGAACTGATGTAGTTTCCATCTTCAAAAAAAAAAAAGGGGGGGAGGGGAAATAGATCAGGAAACTACAGACCTATCAGTCTGACATCAATACCTGGGAAGAGGCAAACAAAGTCATAACCAAAAGCCAACATAGGTTTGTCAAAAACAGGTCATTCTTTGACAAAATGACAAAATTAATGGACTAGAGGAATGCTGTGGATTTAATTTACTTGGACTTCAGTAAGGCATTTGATAAAGTAGACCGCAATCTACTACTTGATAAGATAGAAAAATATGGGCTAGACAGCATCACCACCAGATGAATTCATAACTGGTTGACCAACTGCACTTAATGTGTAGTTCTCAATGGATTGTATCTACATGGAAGGAAGTATGCAGTGGGAAACACCAAGTTTTAGTCCGAGTACTCTTCAACATCTTCATCAATCATTTGGATGAGGGGATAGATGGGGAACTCATCAAATTTGCAGATGACATCAACCTGACAGGAATAGGCAACATTCCAGAAGATAGGTTTAAGATACAGAAGGATATTGAACACTGGGATGCTATCCAACAAAATTAAATTCAATGGTGAAAAAAGTAAGGCTCTACATTTAGGCAAGAAACACCAAATGTACAGGTATAGTATAGGGGGTATCTTACTCAATAGTAGTAACTGTGAGAGGGATCTTGGAATAATGGTTGCTGGAATTGGGTATGTGTAGTTTAATGAACAGAAGAACTAGGAGTGACATGATAGCAGTGTTCCAATATCTCAGAGGTTGCCACAAAGAAGAGGAAGTCAAGCAATCCTCCAAAGCACAGAAGGCAGGACAAGAAGCAATGGATGGAAACTAATCAAGGAGAGAAACAACCTAGAACTCAGGAGAAATTTCCTGATAGAACTATTAATCAGTGGAACAACCTGCTCCAACACTGGAAGTTTTTAAGAAGAGATTGGACAACCATTTGTCTGAAATGGTATAGGGTTTCCTGCTTGAGCAGGGAGTTGGACTAGAAGACCTCCAAGGTTCCTTCCAGTTCTGTCATTCTGTTCTGTTCTATTCTGAGAAAAGCTCCATCTAACAAAGCTACGTCTTTGAAAAGGGACATAGGCCTAGACTGGACTTCTGGAAGCCAGCCAGTCCTCCAAATGCAGCAAAATTTACCTACCATGGTGCGAACCAGCTGAATCCCACCACTGGATACAGAGTGTGACAAAAATTGGCAAATGCAAAATGAATCCAAATATATTGTTTCTGATACAAAAATGTTTGTATCATTTACCATAGTACTGCTGTCAGATAACAGTCCTGTGTCTTATGGAATGAGGTAAGGATGGGTCTTCACTGTGCTGCTTTCCAATTTATTTCTGAATGATGAGCACAGTACTAAGAGGCATCTAGTTTTTCCCCATTCAAGATTGCTGAGAGGAGTTAATCTCTTCTAATGCAAGCTGATAATTAGATTCTCATATCACAAAGATTGGGATTCACAGATTGATAATAGCACTAAGCAAATCATCAGTACTGTCATCAATTGTGTTAAAATCACCATTGAAATTAATTAAGAGAAAGTTAAGATCCTCACATCTGGGCAAAACTCCAAAGAGTAAGTGGCAAACAGACCAACCTTAAGCTGAACTGCATTTTTCCAACTGTTATTTGAGTTAACATTTTCTTCTAGTGGTAGCTGGACTCAGCATTACATTACTTAAGGGTATAATAAACAAATGCTTTTTGGACATTCTAGTGTTCTACCATTAAAGTGGGTATTAAATCAGTCATTTCTGCACATATTAACAACAGTGTCTTTTCCCTGTTTTATGGAGCTGAGATTAGATAAATTAGTGTGAACATTTTCTAGATTAGACTTTTGTGATTAATATTTGCTTCCCTAGTTATGAAAGAGAGGGAAAAATGAGCAATTCACTCACTAGTTGTTATTAGAACATTTAATTATTGGTTACAAATTCTTTCTCTTTCAAATGATGGAAACTATGCTAGAACAAATAAATGAAAATTTTTCTGCTGGATAAACAATTGATTCTAAAGATTGGTACTCCATAGCCAGCAATATGGATTCTCCCTGGAATATTTTCCTTCCTTGTAGCCTAACAATTTTTTTCTGCTGCTAAACAAATGTTTAAGTTCAGAATTCTCATTATCTCGATAGAACTGAATGTAGTTGCAAGTAACAAGCATGCACCTTAGTATGAATGGACTAGTAATAACACTGAACGTGATAGTTATCTCAAGTTTATTTTACATTTCTCTCTTTGAACACTGACAAAGCTAAGAATGCAGCAGATGCAAATCATACATTTTGAGAGACGTTTTAAGAAAACAACTCATAATTTTAGGCATTGCCCATGTATCAATAATCATTATATTTTGTTGCCCTGTTAAACTTAGACTGTGCAAATTCTTTATATTTATCTAATGTCAGGAGAAGGAGGGTTATCTACATTCAGAAAAAATAATGACTATCAGACTAGAACAACTCTGGTCACAGTAGTGAGGTTAATTTTTTTTCCCCTTTGGATTTTTATGGCCTGTTGTTAAAACAAGATCTTCCTTCCTTCCTTCCTTCCTTCCTTCCTTCCTTCCTTCCTTCCTTCCTTCCTTCCTTCCTTCCTTCCTTCCTTCCTAAAATTATCTAAATATTGCTGTTACTAGTATCTTTTGTTAAAAAAAAGTCAGTATAATCAACTCAGTCCTACATACAAGCTTATAATTTATCTAAGCAACAGACGGATGGAAAAAGGATGGAAATATGAGGGAAACAAATCAGGCATAAGAAAATTAAAAAAGAAAAGGTTTGGGTGGAAATGATATTTCAAAGGAATGATCCTGCTTCCCATATCTGAAATTAAAACAGCACAGATTTTTAAAGATTATAATGAAAAAGAAAAGAAAAACAAAATCAAACAAAATTGGCCTTGGAGAAACTGAAGATAAAATAATGCAACTCTTGACATAGCACAGATGAGTGCTGTGCTGTTTTAACGGATACATTCTTTATTGCCAAGTAAATCACCAAATGTGGTCATTAAGGGCAGCAGCAATGACAGCAGATGCTGAGGCATGAGGACTCTTAAAGGTTGGCTCTCAGGAAATCACACTAACCCCTACCAGGCATTAGAACGGAAACAATCTATTACTGTTTCTATGACTCAGTACTCTTCTACTGTAGCTCTCCAGTGCCAATCAGCAAACTTGCTAAGAAGTCAAAAGTAAAGTTATTATCACCTTACCTGAATGCAATGATGACCTGTGTATTGTGTATGAGATGCAGGGCTTTTGTTTTGTCATAGAACGCCCAGAACGGAGTTCCAGCACCTTTTTTGGATGGAACCTTGTAGGGTAGGCAAGGCGGGTTGTATGACATGTGTGAGTTCCGGCACCTTTCTTTTTTTTTTTTTTTTTTTTTTTTTACAAAAAGCACTGATGAGATATATTAAACTGACAGAATTCAGATGGTATCAGATTCAAGCCCAAGGACAACACAATGAAATCCAATTGATTCCAATCCTTTATTTGCTTACACCTATTGGACAGAATCATGCCAAACAAATCTTCTACCCTATCAGATATACCCTCAGAGAGTCTAGGGTGTGGCTACCCAAAACCTCTTCTTTCCTCCGCCATCCGACTTGGGACTGTGCAGTCTCTTAATATGGGCCTCACTCTGATGGAGAGAGAAAGCTCTGTGCTTCCAAAATTCCTCTCCAGTGGTTTTCAAGGTGCACATTCCATCACAGGTGTTAGTAGCAGGGCCAGATCGAGGTGTCAGGAGCCTTCCAGCATATTATCTCTCCATAAAAGCTGCATAGCTTTGGCCTCTTTTGCCCACCTATTTTTTTTCCTGCTGGTAGAGAACTAGAAAAAGAGGAGGGCCTCAGCAAGGGTATTACAAAGGATCATTCCTTTGAAATATCATTTCCACCCAAATCTCTTCTTCTTGAATTGTGGGAGGACAGCACCCCCCCCCCCAGAGAAAGAAATATTTTGGGGAATATTAAAAGCAGAATATTATATTTCCCAAAGGAATACAGTAATGGAGAAAGAAAATCTTAAAAAACAGAAACCAGCCCCCAGAAACCAGGCGCAGCCCCTCTCCCCCAGGCAAAGACCAGGTCTGTAGAAATGCAGATTTGATAATCCTATTCAGAAAGGTTGGAGACAGGAAGCTAGAAGCTGATTAGATTAGGAAGACAAAGACCCCTAAAATCTACATACTCCACCCAAACTCTAAAGACATGAACTTTAGAACATAATAGGATTAACCCACCAATACCAAAAAGGACACACTCAAAAGCTCAGGTCAAAGTTTAGGAAACAACCTTAAACACAAAAGCCCAAGAAGGTATAAAAACCCACCACTCCCTGCTCCATGTGGTCAGCTTTCCCAGAACCACATATCTGTCTGGCTCTGCTCTTCAATAAACTACAACCTTCTTTCTAAAGCAGTCTCCATTTTGTTTATTCCCGGCTTGGACTGGATCCTGATCAAGATTTTTCTTTCCACAGAATTTTCCTATGCTTGATTTGTTTCCCTCATCTTTCTATCCTTTTTCCATCTATCCATTGCTTAGATAAATTATAAGCTTTTATATAGGACTGAGTTGTTTATACTGACTTTTTTTAATACAAAAGATACTAGTAATAGCAATATTTAGATAAAGGAAGGAAGGAAGGAAGGAAGGAAGGAAGGAAGGAAGGAAGGAAGAAAGGAAGGAAGGAAGGAAGGAAGGAAGGAATAGGGTTGCCAGGTCTGTTTCCAAAAAATAGCGGACAAGCGGGGGGGGGGTGTTAAGTAGTAAAAAAAGTAGACTGTACAGCTTTAGATTACGTACCATTTCATCATAAAGCTTTTGAATAAAAAAAAATGTCCACTATTTTGTGAAAAAAATAGTGAACATAATGTGAAAAAAGTGGACTGTCCACTCAAATAGTGGACACCTGGCAACCCTAGAAGGAAGGAAGGAAGGAAGGAAGGAAGGAAGGAAGGAAGGAAGGAAGGAAGGAAGGAAGGAGTGATCTTCATTATTGTCTATAAAGCTTCTGGACTATGTTGTTACCTCATTTTTTAAAATACAATTGTTACAAAAGTTATACATTTTCATTTTGTTAAAAATCCACTGTTGTGCACCATGTGCAACTAAAGGAAGCATTGCCTATGTTTCTTTGAATACTGGAAATGGAGGGCAATAGGATGTATCTGGCGATTGTCTAATGTCATCACTTTTTTCTGATACTATGGTAAAGATGTTAAAGATAAACACAATTTATTTGCATAGTTCTTGGCTGAATTGATTACAGTAGTGTGTCTCCTTGAGTCATTGAGTTGCATCCAGACTTTGGTAGTCAGGCTTTAATCGTATTCATATCAATGGAAATTGAGTTATCCATGACTATCTTCCCACACTGATTGTTGGCTAGACCCCTCTCTCAATCACTTTTGTATAAATCTCTTAACCACAATTGTTTAAATTGTGTATACTTAAATTATTGGGTATTCTTGTTTTTTTACGAAGTAAAAAAATCTGTTCCCAATTCTCAAATGTATTTAGTAACATTTTGTACATGTATTGCATTGCCCATTAAACAAAATGCACATTAATTACATTTGTAATGGATTTCTTAAGTTGTTGTTCAAGGTTTTCTTGCTTTGTGTTCTCTGGTGTCCTTGATGTATAATAAAATATTCATGAAACACTTTATTTTATAGCAGAAGCTAGCCTTTGAAAATGCTGTTTTTCATTTTCTTACAAATACTAGAAAATAAATGTATACACATAAATATACATACCTGGATTCAAATCCCAGCAGATGTGTGGAACTATCTTTGTTTTTCCTCTGTAAAATGTGAATAATAACTCTGCACCCAGATGACCTTTGGCTACCTAATCTACAAAGAGATTGGCATCATCTTTTCTAGAAAATCTTATTGTTTCACAGCTAAAACTCTATCACAATTATCAGTTGCACTGTGTTTAAAAAAGTTAAATGAACCTTAATGTATTAGCTAGAACAAGTTCCCAGGTGTGTTCTTATCTTTTTTACTGTTATTTTCTCTTAATCATCTGAAAAACTTCCATGTTTGTTGCCCAAAGCAGAAGTATTAATACAATGTTTGGCAAACAAAATAAAATTTCTTTGGTTCTCTGAAATTTAGATTTGAAA
>NW_015386522.1:81650-90982 GCF_001527695.2 Protobothrops mucrosquamatus
TTTTTTTCATGTGTTTTCCATGTGTGACTTACAAAAAAAAGGAGTAAGGCTTCGATTGTGAGATCTCAGCTGAGATCTTGGCTTTTCTTCAATCCTCTCATGGGTACCTTTATCAGATGGAGTAGTTATACCAAATGCCCATTATGAAAGACACAGTTCATTCATAGGCTGACATTGAGTTGCAGTTGCCTCACTAATAACAACATGGGGGAGAACAGTGGTCTACAGGAAAAACAATTTAACTGTTTAATTATTGACAAGCCCCATGTAACTGGACAAGACCAAAGAAGCAAGAAAACTACCTTAATTCCAATAAAATATCTTTAATGATATTGGGATAAATACAGAGTTTTGGAAACAAAATAGGAATTTTTCAGCTTCATGCCTCAGCTCACAATATAGGTGGTGTCTCTTAACCATATTTACCTATGATGATGATTGGGTCTTGAAGTCACTGTTGACTCTTGATGACTGTCTAGATAAGTCCATGCGGTTTGCTTGGCAAGATTTCAGAGGTAGTTTACCACCACCTTCTTAGGACTGAGACAGAGAGGAACTGGCTCTGAGTCACCCAGCTGGCTTTGTACTTAATGCAGGATTAGGACAAATAGTCTCCCAGTTTCTAGATGAATGCCTTTAACCAAACTGGCTCGCATTCTGTGAACTACTAATACTTTATTATTTATTTATTAAATAATAAATATAAAAATAAATAATTCCTCAGTTCATTCTTGTGATTGTTGCGGAGACCAGAAGTTAGTCAAATTTGCTTTCATTTATATTTTATATATTGCTAGCCCATCTCAGGTTTTGCCCAGTTGAAAAAAAAAATCAACTGCTTTTCATCCTTGAGGAATGGGTCCATAGAATTACTTCACTTGTCTTATCAAATGAATTGCACAAGATTAGGAGGTAATAGAATCCAGTGCTGGCTGCATCCCTTCTTTGCTTATCCCTGATTACCTGAAATCAATTCATCCTTCATTTCCCAGTTTCTTCCTGTGAAAATCTTGTTAAGGTTTTTGTGATGTCCTTTCTTTATGTTCAACATTCCTTGTCTACTATAAAATAAGCAATGTTTTATATAACAAGCATTGGTTTAATGGCAGATGCTTATGACTGCATATTGCAGACACTATTTGTAAGTTCAAAGGCTTCATTTTTAAAATTTTAATAGTCCTTTTTATTTTAGTAATTTTTACCCACAGTGAAGATCAAATGTATATTTTTAAAAATAATCTAATGAATGGGAAAGCAAAGTATTTGAGATGTAGGTAGAGTATGTTTTTTTGTTGTTCAATCATTCAATTGCTTCTAACTCTTTGTGTCCCAATGGCCAAAAGTGGTTAGGATTGTCTGTCTAGCTGATTCTCACAATATCAGTGATATTGTTCATATCTCTGATACTGTATTCATATGTACAGATCATATATACAAATCCAGGGCAAATGAAGACACTATTGATTTACAATTTCACTTGGAGTCAGAAAAGCAAAAACAGATGAGAATCAAAGAGCTCATTGGAAAAACTGACATTGTTTTGTAAAATTAGACAGTNGCTTAAATGATTGGTTTGAAATGTGCTTTATACCTGCAGTACAAATTTGGTAGGATTCTGGTATGATAAAGGTGGAAATAATTGTTTGGAAATGCAAAGTACTGTGCAAAACAATTAATGGTGTGATTTGTCAAACTCATCGCTTGGCAGGGAATTTGGCACTCAGATCATTACTTTAGAAATGAATCAATGTTTCCATATTCACATTGCCCAAACTGAATGACTACCTTCCATTGTGAATTTGTTAATCTTGAATTCAAAGCAATTGTGATTATTTTTAGGTTGATCCAAATGTTTCAGCTTTGACGTTATCTCTCTTACAATACAGCTCAAACTACTGACTATGATTTAAAACATGTTTTGAACTTGAGTTCAGAAAAATCTATCTCAGACACATGAATCCGGTCCTGAATATAATCCAACCAAACATAAAAAAATTGAAAAGACAGTAACTTTTGCCCTGGAAGTGCTGAAAATATTGATTCTGAATGTAAAGCTCACAACTTTATGTTTCTGACAATAGAGGGATTACGGGCATAAAAGTGCAAGGAGAGCATGTTGAAGAATGTGATAAATTCTAGGCTTCCATAAACTATAGACTAGATGCAAGGGATGTTTAGACTAGATGCAAGGGAGCCAGCGTTGTCTGAAGACACTTCTGCGGTCATGTGGCCAGCATGACTATATACTGAGGTGCATGGAATGCTGCTATCATCCCACTGAAGTGATACCTATTTATCTACTTGCATTTGCATGCTTTCAGACTGCTAGGTTACTAGGAGTTGGGGCAAGTAACGGAAGCTCACACTGTCATGCACCGCTCAGATCTCAAACCTAGGCTGTCAGCTTTCCAGCTGATAAGCTCACCATCTTTAACTGCTGAACCATCCTCCCCTCCCCCTCCCGAAAAGAATTTTTCTTTAATATAAATATCCTGCAAAAATATCTATGTCTTCTTGAAGGCAGAGAAAGAATACTGTATAATCTCTAAAAAAAGTATGCATGGCTATAAAGGAGTTTCAAAGAAATGGAAGTGAAAATAAAGGTTACATTTAATGTTAACAGATACATTAAAATGGAATAATTATGAAAATATTGTCTGTGAATGACTTTTTAAGGCTCTGCTCTCTCTTATTATTTGGCTTGTGGTTAAAGATAAATTTGAGTCAACTTTAACTTTCCAAGAACATGGACATAATCGTGTTATTCTCCTCATAACAATATGGTGGTGGTTCTTTCTTATTTTCCAATCTAGCCTATACTGATGATTCATCTGCCATGTATCCCCGAAAGTAAGACTGGGTCTTTTTTTTTTTGCCTCCAAAAGAGGCACCAGGTCTTTCTAAAGAACCCAACTAAAGCCCCAAATAAATTTTATAGCCAATCCCCATTTTAAACTGGAATCTCCAACTAAGTTTGTTCACTTTATCTTTTTTCCTAAAAAAACACAATATGACACTGCTTGCACTTGCTCTTCTCTTTCCTCATCTTCAAGAGTGAAAAATATATTGCTTATGCCCTATGCAGGTTTCTTTGGAAAAAATAATTACATTGGATCTTACTTGTATATAACTTAAGAGTAAAACCAGTAAAAAGCTACAGTAAGTCGTTTCACAAAAATGAATTTGTGAAAATCATATCATGCTACAAGTTTTTCATCCTGATTCAGTACTTCTATTTTTCCCTTTTCTGAATGTTGCTATGGTGATGCTTGAAAACTGCTGTTTCAATTTCATTTCTGTGTATTCTTGACACTGAGTATCAGGCCTGTAGCCTACGTTTTGAGATTTACATGGCGCAATGACTTAGGTCCTTTAGCAAGAAATGGGGGTTAATTTCCTTTCAAGAGTCAATATCCTCTGGATGGAAAAACACTCAACAGTTACAATAAATGCATTTTCTTAATATACCTGCTGAGAATTTGGTGAAATGCTTTTTCTTTTCTTATGTTTTAAAAATTGGAATTTGCCCTAGCTTCATACTTTCATTTGACCTCACATAATTAAGCTTTTTATACATACTGCATATATGAATATTATTACCTATCCTAATCTATCCTATCCATTAATATATGATGCTTTTCTTCTGTTCAGTTGTGTCTGATTCTTGGAGACTGCCTTAATTCTACCAGCTTTCAGGTACATAGGAAAATGAGTTTTACAATCAATTTATAATGTGTATAAACAGCCAAAGTACAAGTAGGTCTCACTTAATGACCCTAATTGGGGGGCAGAATTTCCAACACCAAGTAAAGCAGGCATTAGGTGAAACATCACTTCCTACCATTATTTCGTAGTTTGTGAAATATCTGCTTATGAATTGTTGGCTTTCCTAATTATGGTATTTTTCCGATAATTACAAATAATTTTCTATTTGACAGTCTTCAGTTAGGGATAGCAATTGGGATTGGAATTTCTGTCGCTAAGTGATATAGTCACAGAGTGCAATGTTACACCACTGCATTGCTTAGTGACAGCAATACCAACAGTTCTGCTATCTCCATTAACCAAATTCTACTGGTCCTTAGCTGAGGACTGACTCTGATTCAAGACATTCCTGTTGGGTCCATCCGTATTCCAACCTCAGTAAAGCAGTGCCTCCTCTTGAATTTCCCCTGCCTATCATCACCTCTGCCCTTTTGGCTCCCAGCCTTCCTGCTGCCACCAGCTGCCCCCACTGCCCAGTTCTGCCCACTGCCACTGAGCCCACCATATCACATGTCACTACTGTATCATCCAGGGCCTTCTTTTATGCTGCCTTCTTTTGTGCTGGTGGTGCAGGGGCTTTTCTCGCACACTTCCGAGGGCCTCAACTCGCGGGCTTCTTTTGTGAAAGAAGTGTGTGAAAGAAGTCCCAAGTCCAAGTGTGAAAGAAGGACTGGGCTAGAAGGAAGTTTGAGAACCAGCTCTAACTTCCTTTGTTCAGCACTGTTTCAACTTTCAACAATTGCTGAACAAATGGGTAACCGCAATATTTAGATAATTTTTATGGAAAGAAGGAAGGAAGGAAGGAAGGAAGGAGGGAAGGAAGGAAGGAAGGAAGGAAGGAAAGAAAGAAAGAAAGAAAGAAAGAAAGAAAGAAAGAAAGAAAGAAAGAAAGAAAGAAAGAAAAAGAAAGAAAGAAAGAAAGAAAATTTCTTATAATCTGTTATCTCTGTTATCTCCACTAAATCCTTGTCTTGGAAATTATCTTGCTTTATTGCATATATTTTAGACAAGAGTACAGTAATTTCTCAAGTTTCCTTCTCTGGGTAATTTTTAAAAAAATAAACATTCCACTTTCCATGCCTATAATTTATCCAATTCCAACTTAATAGATCTAAAAGCATGCTGAATTTCAGTTACAGAGTGTTTTATATTTTCAGTTCACTTTCTGTGTTATGATACAAACATTATTTTTGTGACAGGAGGCATAAGTATAATCTTATCACAAGTATATGCTTTAAATGGTTCTCCATCTGTCTCCAATTAGTCACTTCTCTCTCTTTTTAAAATCTTTTTTTTGTTTAACAGATTGAGTTTTCCAATAAATAAATTATATAATTTACCATTGGTGGGGGTATATTTCCCCCCCATCAATGGTATTACTACTGATGCATGATCAATAATTAAAAGTGAACCACTGTTGCATTTCTTGACTAAATTAACCAGTAATTGAGGTATTTAACTGTTTCCATTTGGCCACTAAATTAAATTTATCAGTGTATGCATGTAGAAAATTCCAAATCAGTAAATAAAGGATTTATAATTATAATAACATTTAAAATTCATCACTTGATGGATTGATTAATTAATTAAATGTATAGAATTAAAGTTCATCTTACAAAATTACTTAAAACTCTCTAAACATTGATATTAATATCAACATTACTTGTCATTTTTCCAAAATTGAGTTGTCATAATCATGTAAAGCAAAAAGGAAAAAAAATGGAAAAAATTAAAAATAAAGTAAATATTTTTTAAGAAGACAATCAGTAAAAACTATATTAGGTTTCAAATACTGGCATTGAATTAATTAAGTTAATGTTAAATTCTAAAATGGGCAATTCCAGTCATTAGATACACAGCTGAAATAGTGGACTAGACTCAAGCTGAACTAAAAGCCTTGGACAGGAAGAAAAATAATGACAGTTAACCATGCCCCTCATCTTTGCAGCAATGTTAACGGACTTTACTTATTAAGGAAAATAGCTGGGCATGGAATGTTGCAAATATATCAGATGGTTGAAGAAGAAAAAAGGGCATTGGAAGTATAACTGAATGACAGTGAAGAAGATGCACTGAAGATAATACACCAGGATGTTACTGAGTACTGGAGAAACCAAACTGACCTAAAAGAAAGACCAAATGAAGAGCAGAAAAAAGATATGGCAAGACAAAGTACTACATGGCCAGTACATTAAAAAAAAAGCAGGTAAAGCAGATAATAACAAGATCTGGCAACGAGTAAGAGCAGGGAAGTTGAAGAAAGAAACAGAGGAATTAACTCTGGCTGCACAAGATCAAGCCTTAAAAACAAATGCATACAAAGCCAGAATTGCGAAGACAGCAACAGACAGCAAGAACTGCTTCTGCAAATAAACTGAAGAAACAGTGGATCACCTAGTTAGCTGCTGCAAGAAGATCACACATACTGACTACAAACAACAGTATGACAAAGTAGCAACAATGAGGCTTTGGAAGATATGCAAGAAACACCATTTGCCATTGCAAGAACTGATGGGATCATTAAAATAATTGAAAATTAAGAAGTTAAAGTCCTCTGGGATTTTAGAATTCAAACGGACAAGCACCAGCCACATAACATCCCAAACTTGTCAATAAGTGGAATAGAAGAGAAAGAATTAGATAAAATCACAAAATACAAACAGAAATATAACATCTGTGGCAAAAGAAAGCAAAAATAGTATCAACAATAAAAAAGCACCTGGGGTGCAATCCCCAAAGAACTGGAGCACCACTTGAATAGCATCAACATTGATTAATTCACAATCATCAACTACAAAAACAGCTTTACTTGAAACAGTTAACATCCTGCAACAATCCCTCTAATAGCATCAAGCATTCACATCTGCCTATCTCTTGGAAAGGATTCAATGGATAGATAAAATTGCCAAATCCAGTCTGAACATTTGGCTGACTGTGCGACCAAGCATAACAACAACAACAACAACTTTACTAATTTCAATTTATACAAAAAAATCTTTCATGAATGAAGGCAAATATGTCAGATTATTGGGGGCAATATGCTGACTCTGTAAAACTGATTTAAAGCACTGTGAAGCAATATATAAGCCTAAGTGCTATTGCTATTGCTGCTGCTAGACTTATATACTGCTTCATAGTGGTTTACAGCCCTTTCTAAGTGGTTTACAGAGTCAGCATATTGTCCCCAACAATCTGGGTCCTCATTTTACCAACCTCAGAAGGATAGAAGGCTGAGTCAACCTTGAGCGGGTAAGGATCCTGGCAGAGGGAATGCAGAGTTAGCCTGCAATACTGCATTCTAACCACTATGCCATCTCTTAATATCCCCAAATAAGCCAAGAACTGCTGGATAGAAAAGTAAAGTTTTTATCCCCTATTTTCTGACCATAAGGTGTGATAAGGTAGATCAAGAAATAACATAAGCCTTTCTTTTTCTAACTGTGGGTACATGAAAGATGTTGTACCGATCCATGGTCTAAAAAAATTTGTTAATAATGGAATCTGTAGACTGTCAGGAACAGGATCTGCATCCGGGAGGCTCGTGATAACCGACTTGAATGGATTCAGAACAATTATATGAAACATGTTTTCAAAGCATTTTCTTTTGCTATGGACTGTTCATGCTTTAGATAAACACAATTAAGCGATTTCACCAGTATTTATTTATTTTTGCTTATTTGCTTGACCTTGGATGGAATTCAAACCTTCTTGGCAGGCCACCAGCTTTCCATATCCTGCTTTGTTTTGAAAGCAGCTAAAGCTGCAAAATCAATTTATCATTTGCATCTTATTTTAGCTCCTTGTTCTTTTAAATTCTTCTTAATTCTGGTGTGTCTTTTGCATTTTATCACCTTCATCAGAAAGTTATGGAATACAGAAATTTATTTGTTTATTAAATGTGTACACCACCCAACTCCCAGTGATTCTGTGTGGTTATTTGTCATTTTACATTACAAGAATTTAAAAATTACTCTCATCCCAAGTTACAATATTGGATGGAGCTTGTAGAGTTGGTTCTTTGAGACTTTCAATTTAAAATGGAATTTTAGAGCAATTCTGCACTTCAGTCTATGATGATTGCCCCTCATGCTATCCTGGCATGCACTGTTTTCTTAAGTCAACTTCCAAAATTCCAGTCCAGATTGCCAGGCTGGTACTCAACTGCTGCATACGTGATTGATTGGTCTTTTACTTCCTCCCATCCATTCAGAAGAAACCAGCTTCATTGGTTGGTTGGTGTGTGGAGCATTGTACAGAGGCTGTTTCCTTTGAAAGATTGTTGGCTCCTCATTATTCCCTGTGCATTTTATTTGCTTTTTTCAGAAGGTTCATGCCTGGATGCCTCCAACACCCCTTCCTTTGCTACATTATCTCTTTTGACCCTGACTCTTTTTTTCCTGCTTTTTGTGGTGGTGGTGGTGCCATTGCTCTGGTGTTACAATAATCACGGAAAGAGGAAAATAGGCCATTTTTTTTGTTTTTACTGTACAGTGTAGATCCATGGAAACTTTATACCTATGAAAACTTATCGTTCAACTTAATAGAGACAAGTGTTACTATGTTGAAACTTAAAGATATCAAAAGTTAAGAAATACATGAATAAGAGGAAGCTTTGCAGTACTGTGGGGCGGGAGATGGAAAAGCAAGGGAAACCAGTTTGGGCAGAAACTGGGATTAAATAGTATTCCCTAGTGCTTCACATTCTAATCAGGTTCAGGCCTGCTTACTTTCCAAGCTTCTGGAAGATGGCTATCCTCACTAAGTAGCTTGTATACCAATTCTCCTCATTTTATTTGAAGATATTTAAATAAGCTTCTCCTTCTTCATAGTATCCTTAACTAAACTCAGCCTAGCTTTAGGTTTTGGATACTAGATCTACAGTATGGGACTGGCTACAGATTGTCTTCCTTGATGAACTGTTGCTCTTTCTTTACTTATAAATGTGCTTTTTTGTTTTGCTTTGTTTCACTAAGCTTTTTTCTTTTGCAGCCACATTGATTTATTCCTCTGACTTCCTTATTTTGCTCCCATTGGAATTGTTTCATATTTCTTTTTTGCTGGATCATATATTAAATTATGCCGAGTGTAAAATGAAATAAAACGATAAGCAACAAAAAAAGAACTCAATTTATCCAGCAGTCTGGATGATTTGGAAAACTACAACTGCACCTTCTCATGTTCTCCAGCAGTTGGTTTGGAGAGTTACACTATTTCTGAACTTAACAGTGCCTTCCAAATTTATAGTCATCATCATATCCTGAGATAGGAAATTGCATATTTTAATTTATGAAGTGTGAAGACATATTTCCTTTTATCTAGTCTGACTTGCTCAGCATTTAAATATCACTATTATAAGAGAAAGCCCCCCATGAATTTATATTATTTTTAGTAATAATGTTTAATTATATTATTATTAATTATATTATTATTTTGCTGGTAAAGTGTTAAGATTTATCTATTTTGTAGAGTTAAAGTATGTTTGGATGGGATTTGATTGTAGTATATCTGGGTAATGTTATTTAATTTATGATTTTGTTTTTATAACCCTGTAACCAGCTCTGGGAAGT
>NW_015386522.1:91082-106754 GCF_001527695.2 Protobothrops mucrosquamatus
GTAAAAAAAGAGAAAGCCCCTCTTCGCAAATCTAACTATTTCATGTTTAAGCTAGCTAACATTCTTGTTAGCTAGCTTAGCTGAATTAGCTAGAAATTATAACTTTGAATGCCTATCTAAAATTTGCATTGTGGCTCTACATTTTTCACATATTTGAGGCTGCCTGTAATATTCTACCTAACATATTCACTAGATTATCTAGATGATCCATGCATCTCCTGGAATGAATGGCAGAAACTACACTTGTGTACCCAGTTTGTGTCTAACATGAAGTTATGAAAGTGATACTCCCTATAACACAGTGGATAGCTTACACAGTGAGTAAAGTTAGTTATAAATTTTATGAGGGTTCTTGCTTGTTTTTGAAGTCTTGCAATTTTATATTTTAGAATACTGTGGCTAGTATTTATACAGCACTATTCCCTTTGGAGTCTTGCACTAGTCTAAATGTCATGAAAGCAATTTTATCGTTTGTCATGATAATTCAATATAACAAAAAGTACCTTATGAGGATGAATATGGAGAAGGCCTTTATATGATTACATAACATGATGATAAATGGTAACAATTTATGTTCATTAAGAAAGCAGCATTTCAACAAAATAATTCCTATAAAGGTTTCTTTTGCCCCCATTTGCCAAGTGTGTGTGTGTGTGTGTGTGTGTGTATAGAGAGAGAGAAAAAGAAAGAGAGAATGAGCCACGTTAGAAATCAACAAGCAAATTGAAACAATATTGAAAAAAAGAGTGGAATTTGTGAATAAAAAATCCTAGTTTTTCAATAAGAATAAAAAAGGCAAAAAAAAAGTTCAATACAATAACTGTTCAGAGATGGAGGTCTTCTAGTCCAGTCCCCTGCTCAAGCAGGAGAACCTATACCCTCTCAGACAAGCGACTGTTGAAGGAAAAATCTTCATCAGGTTCCAGTCCAAGCCGGGAATAGACAACATGGAGACTGCTTTAGAAAAAAGGTTGTAGTTTATTGAAGAGGAGAGCCAGACAGAAAGATGGCTCTGGAAAAAGTGACCACATGGACCAGAGTGGTGGGCTTTTATATCTTCTGGGGCTCTTGAAGTTGTTTCCTGTTCCTGTTTGAGACTTTGCATTTCCTGTGTCATGTACTTTGACCTGAGTCTGAGTGTGCCCTTCTGGTATTCTGATGGTGGTGGGTTAATCCTATTATGTCCCAAAGGTCATATCCTGCTTCCCTGGGGCTGTGGCTAATGACTGTTGGATTTTTGATATGAGGGATTGTTGATTCTAGGGATCTTTCTTTCTAATCTCAGCATCCTGACTCCAATCTTTCTGACAAGATTATCACATCTGCATTTCTGCAGACCTGGTTTCTGTCTGAGGCAGAGAGACTGGGGGGGGGGGTTGGTTTCTGCCTTTAAAATCCTTTGGGGAAATATATTCTACCTTTTTAATATTTTTCAAAATATTTATTTCTCTGGATTCTTCCCACATGACTGTCCAGACTCTTCTTAAAAACCTCCAGTGATGGAACTCCCATGATTTCTGAAGGCAAGCTGTTCCACTGGTTAATTGTTCTTACTGTTAGGAAGTTTCTCCTTAATTCCAGGTTGCTTCTCTCTTTGATCAGTTTCCAACCATTGTTTCTTGCCCTGCCCTCTGATGTTGTGGAGAATAATTTGACCCCCTCTTCTTTGTGGCAGCCCCTCAAATACTGGAATACTGCTATCATGTCACCCCTATTTCTTCTATTCTTTAGACTAGCCAAACCCGAGTCCTGCATGATACATATAGATAGTGGTGGGCTTTAATTGCAATGCTACAACATTACTGATGCCATTATGATACCCCTTCTTGCACAGACCAGTGAAGCAAACCTTTTTTTATTATTGATGGGAATATGCAAGCTATGTATCACATGTGACTAGAATGGCTAGAATCCTGATCCCGCCTCCTTACATCTCTGCTTCCTTCCAAGAAGCTGCCATCATCACTGCTACAGTATTATATTTACTCACTTTATTCTTCTCCTACTTTTCAGGTAATTATCATCTCCCAAGCAGCTTACAACAACTTATAAATAGAGTGAAACTCTGATCCTAGTTCACAATCGGAGAAGGCAAGACTTCACACAAAAGGTGAGAAATGAAGAGACAGTAGGGAGTGCAATTCCTTAGGGCTCTAACAAAGTAACAAGCAATTTCCTGGCCTTTATAGACATTTCAGTCTAGGATTTTTCCTTCCCAGGAACTCCTGCATGAGTATCCCCTCCTTTTAAGAATATTTAAAATTAGGTTAAACTTGGAGAAGAAAGGGATGTATTTAGAAATTTTATTCTTAAGGTGCTCAAGAAATGGCTGTTTGGGCAAAAGCTCTGTACATGAGAGCATATTTTATACAAGAGGACTGCAGGGGATTAATATTGAATCTGATAATGGTCCCAAGTTTTTCTCTTATTATGTAGCTCCCATGTAAAACTTGAAATAAATATAATCTTGTATAAAACACTTCCCAACTCATTATCATGCAGAGCCAGGGAATTGTATTTTCCTCAAATGTAAAGTAAGATAAAGATATAACCAACTCATTTCCATTATTTTGCGGTTCCTCAAAAAAAGCTTTTAGTGCATGTACATTTCCATACAATTTCCAACACATTTTATGGTTATATTGTACCCAGAAAGCTTATTTTCATCTTTAGAGCAGTCTTCTACTTATTAAAACAAACAGAGAAAGGGTAGTTTCCAGTGTTGTCCTCCTTTATATCTATTCTGAAAATATAGTAATATATTAATAGGATCGTTCCTAAAAAATAAAAAATGCCAATGACTTTCTGTGATAAAAACTGAATCTCGAAATTGACACTATTAATTTGACCCAAATGCCTCTATTTGTACCCTGAATGTTACATTATTTTTTGCAAATATTCCATAGTAGAATGACATACAGGCTTCCCATGAATTCCTCAACAAAAAGGAGTCCACTGACCCCCAGAAAAGATTACTATTTTAATTGTGCTTGGTCTTACCTGTAATTACATTACATTTAATGAAGAACTCTACTTGCAGATTCAAGATTGGAGACATTATGGCACTATTTTATGCTAATTTATCGATGGGGAGATTGTAATGGGATTATCACTAATAGCAAACCACCAGCTGCAGCTCCTTTTCAACTACTTGTGAAAGCTCTTCTTAAAATCCCCAAGATCCAGGGGCATTTTACTAAGACTCTAAATATTGTATCACAAACATGCATCTGAAAAGTATGTTGCTTTTCAAGAAAACGATGAAGGACCAGGCCATGCATACTTTGTCAGCAGCAGAAGCAAGGAAGGGCAAAAATTAGTTGGGGCAGCCCATGCATCACAGAAAGGGTGACTGTATTGGGATGGCTGAGTCTTCCTGGGATGACTGCTTTATGCAACATGCTGCACCAGGCTGGGGTTGGACTTTGCATTGTGAAGGACATTGTGCCCCAGAACTATGGTGCACCCAAAAACCTTTTGTGCCATGCTTCTGGTTTGGGGCAGCTGAGGCTGCCAGGGATGGCTGCAGCTTTGCGCTGCATTGTGGCTCAGTGACTTCTTGCAGTCCCAGAGTTGCAGTGCGGCAAGCAGTCCCAGAGCCGTGTGGTTCTGGCACTGCTTGCTGCCCTGCTAGGAAGGGTTCAGGATGACCAAAAGGCAGAGACTGTGAGAATAGGCAGCTGGATCAGTTGAAGTGGAGACAGTCCCTTACTTTGGAAGATCCACAATTCAAGACTAGGAGGGGCCAACCCTGGAATTGCTTGGATTGGGGTGGATCTTTGGCTAACAACTAGTGGAATTTGGTTAATGATGGCAATGGCAGGTGCCAGAATTGCTGTCATTAAGCAATGGGATCATGTGATATCCCACTTTACAACCACATCACTCAGCAATGGAAATTTAGGTCCCAGTTGTAATATCTTGTGTGTATATAGCAATACTGTTAGTTTTATATGAGCATGTGAAACTTAGTCCAGTTTCCAATTCCATTTACATTTTAACAAGACAACAAATTAGAAATCAAGTGTTTAATATTTACACAATATAAACAGTAAAAACTTTGCTGAGCCTCATCTGTTACAGATTTAGAAGTCATTGTCCCTTCTGATCTACATAATTCCAGTGGTGGGATTCAAATATGTGAACAACCGGTTCTCTGTGTGGATGCCGCTTCCGGAAGTCCATTCTGGGCCTGGGCAACAAAAAATTAGCTACCGGTTCTGCCGAAGTGGTGTGAACTGGCTGAATCCCACCACTGCATAATTCCCATTATTGCCTACAACTTTTACTGTTAATGATTTGTTTTAGGTAGAGATTCAATAGATCTATAATTCAACCACAATCATATTCCACAATATGCTCCCTAACCTACTGTAAAGAGGGGCATTTGGAAGAATTTCTCACCCTGATAATCCAATATCAAAACCACTTGAAAAACTACAGACAGAATCCTAAGCTCTTTTTCTTCTTGTAATCCTTCAAGAAATTTAAGTTAAACTCTGCAATACACTGAACATCTGCATGGAAAATAATGAAATTGCTTTAAGTGGATTTCTATAAATCGTTGGTTGAGTAAGGCTGTTATTTTTCAGAAAATAATCTACAATGAAATTAGCAGACCTTCCTTCTGAAAAAATATGCACAGAAATTATCCAGAAAGTTGTTATCCTAAGCATATTTATAAAGTTATTAAATACAGCAGGAATGATAGGTGGGTAGTCTGAACATTACATTGATTTCCCCATCAAATTCATCCATTGAAGACAATGACAACCTCCTTCAGTTAAAGAATGGAAGGAAAGCCAAGACCAAGACATTTTTATCTGGGAAAAAAAATGTTATTTCCCAAGAAAATAATCATTTAAATTTGACAACAAATTTCCTTTAAAATATTTTTTTTCCAAACTAAATATTGTTGACATTAACTGCATATTTTAGTCTGCTATCTCCTCAGAGAACATGCAATAGATTTTTTCTTAACTGGACTTAAAATCCTGTGGCTAAAATATTTAATAATCTTGTTTCTTCAAAATGCATGGGTGTGCATATATAAACATGCATGAGTCTGCAGATGCCTTTTGTGAGAGGGCATCTGAATCTCTATGTGTTTATGTAAACCTTGGTGTGTGGATGCACTTGAGTGTATGTTTAAGTCATTCATCCATTCATTATTCATTCATTCATTCATTCATTCATTTCTATTCTAATGAATACTTGAGACAGTTCACAAAATTAAAAAAAATCTACAAAGTTAAAAACATGCATTCAAGTTAACATTAAATTTAATACTAACATTATTTAATAATTTCAAACCTGGCAAAGTAGCAATATTTGCATATTTTCTAAATGCAGAGAAGTAGAAATTGGATGCAGCTTGTAAAAGCGTGCATCTTATATCTAGGAAAAGAGAAATGTAAGACTCGTCCTCCTCCTCCTGTCAGCAGAAAAAGCTTTTTAGAATGGAGGAACCTTCAAATGAGGCTCCACTACAGATCTTAACAGACAGACATGTTTTTAACTTAGGTTCTAAACTACTCAAAGCTTTAAAGGCCAAAACCACCATGTTGTATTAAATCAGAAAGCAAATTTCAGTTCAGCACAAATCTTTCAAAACAAGCATCTTATGCTTCCTGTACTTTGCACTACTTGCAACCTAATTTTGCAGCCATTTAAATTATTAATTCAATTAAAAATAAGAGTGATTTTATCACCCGAAGGAAGCAAGTACAAAAGTATTTAAAATAATATTGTGTTGAAATCAGAAAATCTGTATAGACTGAAAAAGCAACAAAGAAATGCAGCTTGGGGAATTTTTAAAATGTCAGTGTTGAATTATATCTCCAAATCATGGAATCTGTTTTTGAGGAATATTGTTAATATTGGACATGGGAAATAGCCAAGAGAATCATACGGAGAAATGTGTAACTTGACAATTTTTGAAAAAGTTACTTTTTCTACTAATAAAAAAATGACAGTTTCCTACTGATATTGTTTTCATAATATCTTAGAAACCCAGCTAAATTTTATATATACACTTTAATACATTGCTATGAAATGGTTAATATGTGATATATTTAGGCAATTTATATCAATTTTGTATTGTCAATAGATCATGGTCAAAAAGATAATTCATCAGCCAGCCAGTCTTTCTAGGAAAGGAAAAACAAGAGTCAGTAATCTAGGTTTCTGCAGTTGTATACCTTTCATATTTGACACCCAGCCTGGATCTGTTTTAATACTTCCCTTCTTTGTTCATGAGAGCTCATTAGGTATAGTACAGTGGTTCTCAACCTTTTTAATGCCGCGACCCCCAACCGGTCGTACGTCGAGGACTAAACCGGTCGTAAGTCGAGGACTAAACCGGTCGTAAGTTGAGGACTCCCCAACCGGTCGTAAGTTGAGGACTTTCACTGCCCGGGAGCGCCACGCATGCATGGTTCCGCCCCCTGTGCCGGCCGAGGGATAGCTGGCAAGCGGCAGAGACGGAGCAGGCCGACCACCAGCTGGCCCAGCTCAAGGGAGGTAAGGCACCCGCTGGAAAAGGGGGAAAAAAATGGCAGACAGCCTTGCTTGGCGACCCCCGTGAAATGGTCGATAGACCCCAAATGGGGTCGCGACCCATAGGTTGAGAACTGCTGGTATAGTACATTGTAATGTTTAAGGCCTCAGTCTAGAGACCAGAAGGTTGAGCTATACACTTGCTTTAGGCTCAAAGCCAACTGGTGATTTTGGCCCAGTCACTTTTCTCTTTTCAAGGAAGAAGAAACTAGCAAGCCATTTCACCTTTACAAAATACTGCCAAGAAAATTGCTGAGAGTAGCTGCCAGGAGCCAATAGTGAACTGAAGGAACAGTTTGTTTCCTTCACCAAACAGCTGATAGGCATGCTGGCACAGCTGCTGCTATCCTCCTCCGTGTCTTTGTCTCCTTACTGCTTGCACCTGGTTGGACCCTCCCACCCCACCCCCATTCTGGCACACCACTGTGTCTTTGTGAATTACCGTACTCACACGTTCTGTGCATGTTGCCTCTAACAATTGTAAGAAAAGCAATGATAGCTAGATGTGATTTTTGCAGGAATCATACAGTACTAAGAAATGTAATAGGGCTAAGAAAAAGGTAGGCAGCCCCCAAATCAGGCTAGCTGGCAGTTTTAACCACAAGAGTTCGCACATAACCTAGAAATAAAGTGCTTGTTTTGGTTTATGCTTATGCATCTAAGTTCCAAGAAAGCAGGAACTGTGGGTTAAGCAAAACTGCACGCATTGCTAATAGAAAAACTAGCTTAAAGGACAAAGGTAACGTCAAAAAAGGGGGAAGTAGATAAGGGGTGGAGAGGACTCTAAAGGTAGGAAAATTCCAAAACGGGGGAACTAGGCATTCTGGAGAGATTGTCCTCGTCAAATGGGGTGACATGGGAGGGACTTGTGCTTCGGGCTGAGGGAATAAAATGCTGCTGAAATCTATTTATGGGTGTGCCTACTTGCTAGCCACCTGCTCTTGCAAGAATTCTTGGAAACTGAGTGTGTTTCTCAAACCATCACCTCTAAAACAGCATAATCTGACCCTAATAGAATTATGAAAAACAGAAATCTCAGGTAAAAACCCGTGGAGGTATCAATCTGGCTCAAGCCAAGAGTTTTAAAAAACACTTTGGGCAGATCCCCATTACATGCTGAAGCAAATGCTGAAAATGTTTTCAGTTATTTCTGTATGCAGGCATAACAAGTGATGCTTTTGGAGGACAGTCCCTAAACACATATAAGGCATAGGTTTATCCATGAGAAGCGCAACCACAAAACAGGAGACAACAATGAAAAGAATTGACTTCTGCCCACCCTGCTCCCCTCCACCTGTGCTCTAAAGTGGGCAAAACCAATGCACATATTGGTGTGGGTTTGTACTGAAACTTACAGTTCAGCATTTGTAAGTTGGCGTACGGTATCAAAGTTTGCTGATAGTTATATTGTGGATTGTTTCCTTATTTTACTTTTCTAGAATACTATTTATTTATTTATTCATTTATTATTTATTTATTTCTCTTGTTTCTGAACTGCCCATCTCCCTCAAAGAGGAACTCTGGAAAGCGTACAATAAAAACTTATGATTCTTTTTGGTATGTTCTTGCTAAAAAAGAAGCAATGGATTTTTGTTGTTGTTGTTCTCTTCTTGAATGAATATCATCTCATAACTTTTTCTCTGTATGGATGGGTAGTAATTATCCCATATACTGAAGAAAACAGAAACCAAAGTCAGAAGATCCCATAGAAAGCTTTGTACCTTAAAGCATCTGCTTTACTGTGAGACTTATCCACAAAAAGAACCCCTGGTCCTTAGTAATTACTCCAGTGATAACAGCGAAGAAATATATTCTTAGACCTTAATCTGACAGTATGTTGATTTTTAGGGACTAATTCTATTTGTCGATTTTTTTAAAAAAAATTCTGTCAGCTTCTCAAGGTTGGCTAGGTCTACCTCCAGGAAATAGATACCACAAATACTCCTGGAATTCTACTTTATTGCAGGATAGAATAACAGCTTCTGTACCGTATTATATCATGAATGAAGGTGGGGCAGTCCTGAGTTTCTTTCTTACTGCTTCCTGTTTTTCTGGGCTCAGGGGAACTCTTCTTCCTTTAAGATTCTTTCCATATACCTCTACAGTTTAGGTATCATGAATTGATAATGTGTTTGATATTTATATATTATTGTTTTTATTTTGTTTCTCTATATAGATTGCTCTGCATTTCTTTTCAATAACATTATTTTTTTTAAATTATGATATTTCCTGATTTGTTTCTCCACTCCCTAAACTGCATTCCAGTTTAGATCAGAGTTTAGTTTTGGCAGAGCCACTCATAAAATAAAATTAAAAAGGACCCCAGGATGACCTTTCCAACCACCCAATTTGCATGGCTAGTTTTTGCATTTTAACAAGACAGTGACAGATTTAAGAGAAAGCTATTTGCATAAGAGGTGTTTGTTACTGTTCAGTAAGAAAGCAAGCATCCATATTCTCTAACTATTCTTTGTCTTGTCTTCATGCCCAGAGGAAAAGCTATTAACCAATCCAGACACTGAATTTGTATATCATTTTTCTATAATATGATCATTTAAAATTTATGCTTTCATTATTCATTTCTGTACATTTAATTTATATCAGAATATCTTTATAAGCAAATCCTTATTTACTTATAAGCAATAAGTATCCTTATTTTTCTTATTTATTTTTCTTATTTTTATTCCACTAGAATTCCTAGCGGTGCATGGCAATAAAAATGCAAAATAAATCATATTATAAACAAATAAAAATATTTCAAAAACATATCCTTTTTAACAGTCTGGTATTATCAGATATGACTAGTCAGCAACAGATCATTTCAGCTCCCAAATATTTCCTATTTGATGTCTTTGGCGGTTTATTCTCTACCAATCTACACTTCTAGCTTTCTTTACGGCAAGAAAGATTTGGTCTGCTGGATCAAGAACAAAGAAAATTGCTAGGCAGCTTGCAGTTGAAGACAAAATCTCCATGGCATTATGCTCAGGAAAGAGGTTCTCAATAGATATCTGAATTTCTGCAAGCATTCCCAGGACCTGGTGCCTTTCTTAGTGTTTCCCATCCTCTGATACCATCACTTGTAAAAACAGGTACAACAGCCTGATTAGAAGCTGCCAAGTAAAATAATTTGCTAATTTGAATCTTCCTGTTTTGAACTCAGAAGGAAGAATTAGTGATATTTTTGTGAGTGGATGCATGTGCAGAGCTGAGGAAGGTCCCAATTTGTATTAAAGATTATTGCTTCTCTAAAACTATTTGCAAATGTTTTCTAGTATTGCAAAGTTCACTGTTCACATTCTCTCTCTCTCTCTCTCTCTCTCTCTCTCTCTCTCTCTCTCTCTCTCTCTCTCTCTCTCTCTCTCTCTCTCTCTCTCTCTCTCTCTTAGCAATGTAATTCTCCTGCTTTTATTCAGGAGCTCTGGTGGCACAGTGGGTGGCGAAATTCAGGCTGTGGGCAGTATTTCAGGCAAATTTTGCCCACAACCAGGAGTTTGATCTTGATGAGGCTCAAGGTTGACTCATCCTTCCAAGGTCGATAAAATGAGAATCCAGATTGTTGGGGGTAAAATGCTGATATCGTAAACCACCCAGAGAGTTCCATAAAGCACAATGGGGCAGTATGTAAGTCTAAGTGCTATTACAATTGCTATAAATTCACCAAGAGCATCCATATAAAGTGATTAAAGTGACTTTATGTCATCTGCCGGGACACATCTCTTCCCTGTCTAAGTTTGCCCCCAAATATCAATGCAGACAGTGGCCAAGGAAAGTATAATTTCTAAATCTATAAAAGGAGATGCCAATGCCAGTATGTTTTGCAGTTTATGTTGCATGGTGATTAAATATGTAATTTACCATTTGCTGGCTTTTTGAAATACAAGTGCTGAGAGGCATATTTTGGTACAGGCTGCTTATATGAGGATGCTTGTTATTGTTGTTATTATTTACAAAGATTTTGAAATTGACTAGAAGCTAAGGGGCATGATTAAGACTGTGTTTACTGATAAGTACAATTACCTAAAGAGGGATTTTGAAGCCTGGGAATTATTTTCCCCTCCCAAGGATTGTAAATTTAATCAGAAAGTGGATATAAAGATGATACTTATATTCAGTGTAAGCATTTACATAAGAAGTGAAAAATCAGCATTCCATGAAAAATGGAAACTAAGCGTTCGGATCAGAGATGCTCACTATACAATTACTATTTGTGGAAGGGCAATCTGGCAGTCACCAGTAACAGTCCTTCCTTCCTTCTTTTCTCCCTCCATGGACCATACCTGGCGCTCAACTTAGAAAAGGAAGACACTTTATTGTAGATGTGTGTTAGAAAGAGTGTGGGAGGGCAACTGAAGAGTAAGTTGCAGGCAAGAGAAGGGAGCACAGGCCAGGGTAAAGTGCAACAGAGAGGGCAACTGGCAAGGAAGAAAGAGCAGGAATGAATTCCAACAAACTCAGAGTGGAAGAGCTGTAAAGGGGAGTAGAGCTTGTTCTATGTCTACCAAATGGAAGTAGAGCCTGTTCCAGTCTGCATTTATATCCAGCCTACACTTTCGTTTTCCCAGTGTCCTACCAGCACTACTAGGGACTATGCAAAGCCAACTGAGAATGAACTTGGCTAGTTCAGAGTCACAGTACTGCTAAGCTGGTAATATCAGAATGTCAATCAGCATTAGGAAACAACTAACTTCAAGGTGGCTAGTTGTATCAGTTATAGGTGAGGCAATCATATTTGTAAAACAAAGAGGAAAACAACTGTACATAGAAGTAGTTAGGACTTACATGCATAATGCACATAGGCATAGACACATAGCTATATGATATTCTTTTATAATAAGAGTTAAATGGAAGTTAAAAAAATAGGAATTATGAAATGGGTTTTGTATAATAAAATCTCTCTGAAAACATAGGGGAGACCACAGTTTCATCAAGATTATTGGATTAAAGTGTCAATCTCTGTTTCTCATTACAAATAACTGTGGGGATATGATGGAGGATTCAGCAGGGTATTATGTGCATATAATATATAGCCATACATTTTCCATCATATGTGCATGTAATAATAATAATAATAATAATAATAATAATAATAATAATAATAATAATAATAATAATAATAATAATAATAATAATAATAATAATAATAATAATAATAATAAAGTTGGAAGGGACCTTGGAGGTCATTGAGTCCAACCCCCTGCTCAGGCAGGAACCCTACACCATTTCAGACAAATGACTGTCCAGTCTCTTCTTAAAAACTTCCAGTGTTGGAGCATTCACCGCTTTTGGAGGCAGGTTGTTCCATTGGTTAATTGTTCTAACTGTCAGGAAGTTTCTCCTTAGTTCTAAGTTGCTTCTCTCCTTGATCAGTTTCCATCCGTTGCTTCTTGTCCTGCCTTCAGGCGCCTTGGAGAATAGCTTGACTCCCTCTTCTTTGTGGCAGCCCCTGAGATATTGGAACACTGCTATCATGTTTCCCCTCGTCCTTCTCTTCGTTAAACTAGACATACCCAATTCCAGCAACCGTTCCGTATATGTTTTAGCCTCCAGTCCCCTAATCCTCTTTGTTGCTCTTCTCTGTACTCTTTCTAGAGTCTCAACATCTTTTTTACATCGTGACCAAAACTGGATGCAGTATTCCAAGTGTGGCCTTACTAAGGCATTGTAAAGTGGTATTAATACTTCACGTGATCTTGATTCTATCCCTCTGTTAATGCAGCCTAGCACTGTGTTGGCTTTTTTGGCAGCTGCAGCACACTGCTGGCTCATATTTAAGTGATTGTCCATGTGTGTGTGTGCGTGCATGTGTGTGTTTGTGTGTTGTGTCGAAAAAATTACATTGGAAGCCGTGGCCGTGTGATCAAGCTCTGACCACATTTTTATGTGAGTTTTCATGTGCAACACCTGTGAAATGCATACAAACTCAATTATCCCCACTGTGGATGTCCCTGTCCTCTGGAAAAAGTAGGCTGCTTCCATAGAGTGTTTTGATATATTTTTTCCCCATGAGTTTGCGCAGTGAAATTATCTGTCTACCAGCTATAATGGTAAAACATTCTGTGGCAAAACAGAAAGACATTCTTTCTGAAGCAAACTATAATAAAAAGCTGTCCATAAATTGAAAACCTAAAGACGAAAAAAAAAAGTTCTCATTGACAGATTCCCAAGAACTGTGGGACTCTGCACTAAATAGACACCCACTCCAGAACTTGGTCAGAGTATCAGGATCAACCATGGTCCTTTTCCTTTCTAATATCAGTAGAGAAGTTCATTACCATTCTATTAATGGAAAGGAATTTCATATAGCCATACATTTTCCATCATTGCAGTGAACTGAGTATTATGACGTTTATTTCAAATACAGCCCTATTGGGAATTGTGCCACATGACCACTTCAGCATTTGAATCCGTTATTGTTTTAACATTGAACATCTGCAGGAGAATGAGAATGACTCTTTAGAAATAAATAAATAAATAAATAAATGAAGTCTTGGAGTCTTTATTGGATGGTTATTATTTTTGCAGTCTGTCTCTCTCAAGAGTTTTGTGTGATGGAGAAGAAAGAATTTTACAGCCACTGCCGTTCAAATGAATATGATAGTAATCTCTTCACTGCAATGGCAGAAAATAAATGGCAGGATAAAAATTTCTTCTTTCACAAAAGAGAAATAATTTTTCTCTGCTCTTGACTGCTCTTGATGATTTGATTGTTTGTTTTTTAAAAGAAAAGCCTACATGAAAGGAGACTAAGAGGATAAACAAATGTGAATCACAGGATTTGGAAGATCTATACACTGAAGATTACTATTTTCACATTTTTCCTTTAGTATGGACTTTAACCTGGAAGCTTTCCTCCCCATTCTAAATCCTTAGATGATACTAGTGTTTTCTTCTAAATCTCTGTAAGGGATCTTTAGCTAAGGGGAATAAACAGATTTCAGAATGGACGTATGCGGCAATTAAATGATTTTATCTAAAGAACAGCTTAAATCAATTTTGGCTAAGAAAATATTGGAAATGTTTGGAATAACTGGAAAATCTATTCAAGAGAATAAATTAAAATGCAATCTATGAACGTAATGGCAAGTAGCTAAGAAAGAATCCAACCTTGTGCAGACTTACTTTAAAGAGCAGAATTTATATTAAGTGGATATAAATTTAACTCAATGATAATGATATTTCATTGAAAATAGGAATCAGAGAAAACCTTTAGAACTGAGAGTTAGGGAGTAACCAACCCCAGGAATATTATGACTTCTGCTGCAATCAATGATACGTATAAATTGCAATCTTAAATTATTTGGTTTTTATTATATAATATTGTATTTGACTCTTATATTGCTTTATTTGTTCTTCTTGTATACTGTATGGAGGTCATTGACTACTCTATAAATTCACAGGCAAAGTAAATAAAATCCTATACATGCACACTAAAGAAAATCCCACTGTATATAATTGGATGTTATATAGGTAAGTAAACATGGAATTATATCTTAAGTTCTCAGCTATAAAACCATCAACATCATGTTCATCATCATATTCATGTTCATCATCATGTTCATCATCATCATCATGATCATGATCATGATCATCATGATCATCATCATCGTATTATTGTTCATACTGAGTGTAAGGAATGCCATGATAGAATTGCAAAACACATGATTATAATTTATGTAAAAGTTTGGCTTTTATGGTTACCAAAACTACTAGGGCCACATAGCTGAAAAACTCCTGGATAATAAGGAGGTCAAATTCTTGTTGGATTTAAAAACACAGGCCTCACAGAACTTGAAACATAAACCGAGAGATGTTATATGATTAAAAAGAGAAAAAGTTCAGGTTCATAGATTTAGCAATAGCAGAAGATGAATAAATTGACAAAAACCAAAAGGAAAAGACAACAAAATATCAGAATTTGCAACTTGAAGTTGAAAGGCTTGGGAAGAAAAAGTCAACTGTAATATCATGATATGGAAATCTTGCAGCTGTACCAAAGGGTTTCACTAAATATTGGGAAGTTTTAAATTTACTGGACTAAACCCCACCAACTTTGCAAAAAAAAAGAAAAGAAAAGAAAAGAAAAGAAAAGTATGGAACGTTCTACATACCATGACCATACTTCCATGATTCCTGGGCTCTTGTTAAATACTTAGTCTAAAGACTGTGATATGCTTTGAATGAATAGGCAATAATAACTAAAACATTACTGAGCAAGTAATTGGAGCTGTTCTAAATTATGTAATATGGCATCGTGTGGCATGATTTGTCAGACTGAATTGATGATATTCTTTAGCATTGAAAATGTAATGGCTGTTTTTTTATGTTTGCAATGGATTGCTGCCAAGAAGAAAAATGTTTGTGACCAGTTGTTGCCAATGAGTGGATTTCTGAGTATACAGAACTGCCATCAAAAGACAAAAATCTGTACAGTGCAGTTATTCCTTGCTTCACTTCTTTCTCTTCTTTTCCCAATAGACCATGAATGCTAGGTCATGCATTGTAACAAAGTCTATCTAATACTTTTATTATTATTTTTTATCCCTGGTCACTAAGATCTACTTTTTAAATTGAGGTTACCGATAAGGACTGTCAACTCTTTGGTGTCTATGTTACTTTGTAATCAGCCTGACTCTTTGTTAGATGTGTTATTACATAGCATGGGTGAGTCTTTGAATCTGAAGGAAAATATTTCTTGCCTAAAGCATAACTGAGATGTTCTAAACATATTTCTTTAAAAAGGAGGAATAATTTAAAAAAAATGGCAATGCTTGCTTCTTCAGATTTGGGTTTTTCATTTTGGTCTTGGACTTGATCTGACTGTGAACAACAATTGAGTTGCATTCAGAATTGAGAGCTTTTTCAAAATGACAGAAGCAGCATCATACTATGACAACACCTGCTCCATTTCTTTGGTATGAGAGTGCAACATCATGGCACATGTGCAGGAAAGCTGGAACTTTTTTAGCACAGATCACAATGCTGCTTTCATCATTTTCCCTCCCTTGTTTCCTTACAGACTACTCTGAGCAAGCACACCAGAGGCTTTATTATTTATTTATTAACTGGTTTTTAAGGCCACCCACTCAAATTATGCAACTATGGGCAGTGTAT
>NW_015386522.1:106946-147125 GCF_001527695.2 Protobothrops mucrosquamatus
GTATGTGGCAGCAGCTGGCAGAATAACCATCCTAACACATAAACCCTGACTTCTGCATTCATGTACACATCTTTGTAAATGTGTACATGTATGCACACCTGTACACACACTCATACCATTCATACACATGCATGTAAGAGGCACTGTTATACAAATACTTAATTCCCTATATCACCCAAGACAATAATTTGGGAATGGATTATCCTTTACTCAGGTGAATAACAATATCAAGGCAAAGAGGCAAGGATAGAAAAATGTGTTTTCCAAGTATCTCTATATCAATCTCCATTAGACTATCATTAATTCCTAGTGGCAGAACATACAATGAACATTATTGTTCAGACTCATTTCTATGTTTGCCTAGTGTGCATTATGTTGAACAGTTTGGGGAACATGACTTTAAAAAAAAAATTAATTATGTTTAATTATTTCATGGACTGTTACATTGCTAGCCGTTTCTTCTGTTCAGTGGAAACATGCTGTGAACCATTTCTCACTTTAGCAAATCTGTTTTTGCTCCTACAGTTACAGCTTTCACTTCTACTTATTTATCTTTCCTACCAGTTCATCTCTAGCATTAAACAATTACTCTTCTCTGAGCTTGAGAGCTTTACCTATTGTATTCCAGCTGTTGGTACCTGGTTGTTTCTATTTTTCTCTTTCTTTTGCCATCCAATGTTTTCCTCTTTATGGCTTTTGTAATTTTACATTAACTGTGTATTTATATAATTATTTTTTAATTCTCTCTTACAGACTGCTGCCTGTCACATCATTCAGTCTCTGAAAATGAATTGTGGATCTGTTTGTAACTTTTAAAGTTCTAAACAATCTTGTTTTTTTTTATTCCAATGGTGGACTTTACTCAATTATTATATTAATTAAAGGGTTGGTTTTTTTTAGTATAAGCAATGTGCTTTGGTATACTTTGGAAATCCCCTGAATATGCAGAAATTGTCCGTGTGTCCTGGGGAATGGCCCCATTTCATATCCTACCACTTTGCATGAGGTATTCATGTTTGGTGTTAGATTATAATTTCAGATTTAGGTATGTAGAAAAATACCATTTTGCTTATTCTCTAGTTGTAATCAAGTTGATTCTTCAGTTAAAACATACAGCTGAAAAGATCTTGAGATTATTTTCCTAGGATATTGGCCCAACTAAAAACATATAGATACTATTTGCTATAAATTATTGCAATATATATTTTTCTATAAAGCAAAAACAGGCAGATGGTGTTATCTGTGATTTTGGTTCCTGTACTCAAGAAGAATATTTATAAACAAAAGTTAATCAAAGGGACAGTCTATCACAGCAATATATACCTGATAAAAATTCTAAAGTAATCATCTTTGTAGAAATTTCCTTCAGTCAAGGAAAAACTCTTCTTAGAGAGAGATTTTAGTTCACTAGTTTTTATTTCAGCTGCCGACCATTTTTTCTGCTTGTAACTTTTCCTCTCTTTCCCCTTCTTCCTCTTACCAAGGAGAAGAAAATAAACTTCTCAGCCACTCTTGTTCCTCATTATAATTCTAAAATCATAATGGCTTTTCCTGCCTAAAAATGTGCTACTTAACATTTTACACATTTTATCCCACACATAGCGGAAGGTGGCATCAATTTGACTAAATATATATATATATAGGTGCCTTCCTCTGCTGTAAAACACAATATATTTTATAGGGATATAGCCCTAATAACTTTTTTTTTCAAATAGGTAACTTTCCTCTGTTTTGAAAGTTCTATCTCACAGTAAAATCCTAATTTTTATAGAGTTTAGACTGCATTTAGCTCACTTAGGATGTAACAGATAAAATCTGCGTTTAGACTTGTCTTTTAAACAATGGACAAAGTTAAGACAATTAATGGAAAAGAGTACAAATAATTGATTAAAAGTAAGACATTTGTCTCAATGTGCATCATTTGTGTGAATCTGAAATAGATATAGTTGCATTTTCTGCAGCAATTTAGGTAATGATATGTTTTGATGAAAATGAAGTTTGAAAGCAATTATACAAATTACATAAACGATGCATAATATAGAAATTGCATTAAGTGCATAAATCAATTTTAGCAGACTTTCAGATTTAACTAGATAACCTGCTACTCCTTGGGTTACCATTTCAGGGCTACTTTCTGACCAGATTCCTCAATGCCTTCAATCATGGCACAGACATTTTGTATTATCTCATAAAATGCTTTGAATTATTTTTTAAGTCATAAAATGTTTTATAAAATTTGCCAAATTTCAATTCCACAGGAGTCATGGGCCCCAGATTTTGGATACATTCTGTAAGTTAGCCCATTTGAAATATCTTGGTTCTAAATGTTTTGCCCTGTGATGCACTGTTTTGCCCAGTTAAAGGTTACAGACACTAGAGATGTAGTAGTATGTAGATGAACATATGTCTCCTCCAAATAATTGGGTTTTTTTTACTATCCTTTGGCCTTCACTGTTACTGAGCTAACTGCTTCACTGTTACTGAATTAACTATCCAAGATCAGAACTTAGGACAATATCAGGAGAAGGTGGAAGAAGGTGAGGAGTATTTTTCAGTTTAAAGCAGCAGAAGGCAAAGGGTTTTACTTCCTGATTGGTTACAAGTCAGGTTAATAATTCACAAAGTAAAAATGGGTTTTTTGCCTGACTGAGAATGAATCCATGTAGACAAAACACACTGCCACTGAATAGAGTACAGTGGTATCTTGGTACTCATCGGTAATTCATTCCAGAAGACACAATGAATACTAAAACCAACAAGTACCGAGAAAACCATGTGACTTACTATTTCAGCTGGAACATGAGGTAGCCTGTGTCAGCAAGTTCTTCATTGCACATCAACTACCGGGAGAAAGATAAGTGCCAGGACAAGATTTCTGCTTCAAAACATGTCGGACACTGAATTCAACAAGTTTTGAAGCGATCTAGTGCCAAAGTATGACTTTACTAAACAAGCTGTGCCTTTGTTTTTGGATTCATTATGTTCATTTCTTCTTAATAACCCTTTCCAATTTCACTTCTATCTTTCAACAAATACTCCAGCTCCAAAATTAAATGTCTTCTCTAAAATGCATAATGTTACAGTAAAAGTTGGAAATTTCCTTGAGCTTCATATCCTGCCCTCACCCCTGGAAGAATAATTTGTTAGTTCTTATCAACATTACCTATCTTTCATGCAGTACCTTGCCATGTGAGAAAATAATGCTCCACATTATGTGTTACTCTCTGGCAATTAATGGGTAAAAATAAGAGGAATACAATATTTGCTATAGTGCTACCACCTGGCTATATAGTATTGAGGAATCTGACTAGAGGTATCAACCCTTTCATCCAAAGAGATAAACAAATCTCACAGGGCAGAGATAAAATTAAACTTTATTAAAAGAAAGATACATTTGTAGAAAAACACAGTTATCCGTAATAGAATGCAAATACATAATGCTAGAAAAGAAATTACAGTAGTATCCTAAAATGGAGATCCAGCAATTGCAAATTAATGGAACAAGAAAAGTATTTAATAGAATATATAAAAATAAGAAAACAGCAGACCACAAGGGGGTGCTGATCTGCTACCAATAAAGAGAAGCTGGTTTGTAAGAGATAAATAACACAGATTCCCTCAAGGTTCGGTTTAAACTGACATAAAATATAATGCTCTTAAATTATGCAGATAAAATAAAACTTGTTGCAATGCTGTATGCATAAAACAAACCTTAACTTGGTGTAATTTTAACTAGTCGTGTATCTTCTTCTACCCCAGTACAAGATCCCTTAATTCATAGCTGAAGAATGATCTCAGCTTTTTCTTGTTCTTTTCTCTAGCACACCAATTCTCGTTTGTCTCCCTCCACACAGAGTTCTGTCTTGTCTTTTATTAGAAAATAACTTTTGTCTAGGAAGGGAGGGGGAGTTGAGAGACTCTCTTGAGCTTACATGCCAAAACCTATGTCTGAGAAAAGTTGTTTATTCAAATTCAGATGCTGTCTAGTCTCTAGACTAGAAGAGAGGCTACAGCATCATGTATATTGCTGAATTTACAGCAGCATGCATTTATGTTATATTTCTGAGAAAGGTAGCTAATTTTGGAATCTTGTAAAAATCTCTGCCTTTGAATGCAAGATCAGAAGACAAGCAATATACCGCAACATCAGGAATGAGGCAGGCTCTACACTCCAAAAAATCATTACAAGGTAAAAGCACGAAAAGATTGCTGTTTCTTATACAAGTAAATTATAGAAACGTGAGAATTTTTTTTCTAAAGATACAACTAGTGATTAGCTGATAGGAAATATAAGGGTTTTGTTGACTAGCAATATAGGTTAGAAACATGTTCAAACCAAATTATTGAAATTGAAATCCTAAGACAGCTGCATATACTTATACTTATTTATTTGCTCACTTCCTTTTGGAAACCCATCGTTATCTTTGTACCTACTGCACATTGCCTTCTTCTGATTCCCAAGCAATGTCATTTAGGAAGTTTCATAAGATTCAAAAATTAGGTCTAAAATCTTTAAACCACACCCATGTCCTCTTCTGATATGTAACCAGAGGTATCTAAGCAGGAGAGCAGAGGTAAGCTCATTCAGCTAGTTATTAAAAAAAAAAAACTACTCCCATTTTGCTAATGTTCTTGAGTGATAAACTGAAGATATCAGACAAGTAATAATTGTTAAACTTTTTAATGGCTTTTCAGCCATTTAATAATTCATTTTGCGTGTACCTTGAGCTCTATGTCTTATCTGACTTTATTTTGGCTGAAGAACCGAGAACCTTTATTAAAGACGTATAATTCTCCTTCTGCTCTGAGTTAGTGTTTTGTGTGTGCATGCACAAATGTATGTTTGTGTGAGAGAAAGAGAATGGAGAGAAGAGAAGGCAGAGAATGAAAGATTATTTTCTGATATATTTTCAGCTTGTTTGTTGACTCAAGTAAACATGTCTGCCGTCCAGATGCTATTCATCTTGTCAAGGTATGGAGGCTATGCTGTTTATCTCATAGCAAATATTTACATCCATCCAACTGCTGTGGCACATCTGGTGCCTGGAAAACATCTCTGCACTTGAACCTCACCTGCACAGAAATATATCCAATGCCTTCCAGATGTGCATGGAAAGGCAGTCAAAGATATGAAATAAAGCAGTATGACCACTTAACTTTGTTCTTTGGAAGAAGGGGAACACGGTGCTTTGAAGAGTTGCTTCATTTGTAGCATTATCAAAACAAGACAATACTACAACACTTTGCACAGCATAATGTATCTGTTAGAGAACCAGCTTGGTTGAGACACCAGGCTAGAAATCAGAATACTGTGAGTTCTATTGTTGCCTTAGGCATGAAGCCAGGTGTGTGATTTTGAGCCAGGAAAACCCTAGGAAAAAAGCAATGGCAATTCACTTCTGAAACCTTGCCAAAAAATCTGCAAAGGGTAATCCAAGCAGTTTCTAGAAATCAACACTGATTTGAAGGATATGTGAATATGTATATGTATATATGTATACGTATACGTGTACGTGTATGTGTACATGTACGTATACGCAGTGCTTTTTTTCTAAAAAAAAAAAAAGGTGCCGGAACTCACACACATCATACAACCCGGATGGAACTACAAGGTTCCATCCAAAAAAGGTGCCGGAACTCTGTTCTGGGCGTTCTATGAGAAAAAAAAGCCCTGCGTATACGTATACGTATATGTATATGTGAAGAACACACAAGGAATATTTGTTTTTGATTACCTGATTTTACTTAGATTTTTTCACTTAGATTTTAGTGAAAACAAGAACTGGGTTTGTAATATAGCTCCTTCCTAAGGGGTGAATAAAATGATATACCAAATGCCTTTCAACACAATATTAGTTCTTCTAGATCAGGGGTATTAAACTGGTGGCCAGTGGGCCAGATGCGTCATGCACAGGCCACGCCCACCCCAGCTCCGCAAAGGCAAAAAACATCACCCGTGTTCTAGACCTTGCTGATGTATCTAATTTCTTCAGTTTTTGTAGCCATTAACACTCTGTTTTGTCATGTGTTTGCTACCTTTGTTTTTCCAAAGGTGTAAGAAATACTTTGCAGGATAACCTCTTATAATACTTGACTTTATCTGTTTTCTTATCTTCTGCTTGAACTGACTGAATTCTAAAATAAATAGGAGCAATTACTTGAACAGCATTCAAACCTTAATGACACAACTGAAGGTTTGATAACTGACAAATAATTTTAAAATTGCCACTTATATTATCCAACCATAGTATTGCCCTGGATGAGCTATATAATTACACTAACTACAGAGTGGATAGTGAAATTTCTCTGGATGGCAATACAAGAGTGAATATAACAACTCTAGATTACACAGGATTCTGGATAGGACTCTCCTCAGAGCCTGCAAATAATTATAAGATCTTCCTAGTTGCTTACAAAGTTCCTGATCATTATATGCTGTATATCATTAATCTCCAAAGCCTCAAAATATTCAATTACATCCAAATATGAGGAAAACTGCTCAATTCTGAATTCCACTTGGCTTTCAAATATTACTCTACCAAACAACAAAAGCAAAATAAAAACCACAAATCAGAATGATACAGTTGCCTTAAATCAAGAAATTCTTGAGATTACATCCTTCTTGGGCTCTGAAGCTTAACCTAATCTAAGATAACAGTATGAAGGATAAAAGAAGCAAATGTGATGCTATAACTTTCTTCATGGGAAGAATCCCCCACCCATTAATGTATCAATCGTTTGCATATTAGAGTGGAAGAAGGAGTATAGAATCTGATTGCAACTTATTTCATATAAATATTTTGAATCTAGTAATCCCATCTAAGTCCTTGGCATGAATATATTTGAAAATAAAATTACTACATGGATAGAATTGGAATGATTTTATGTGGCACCTATTGGGAAATTATGACTTATGCTGATGATATGGGACTGCTTTCAGAAATGTAGTCAATATTTTTGTGAACTTCTTCTGATAGACTGATCCCTTCAATCTTTATCTCATAAAGTTGAACGTATCTTTAAAAAGGTAATTCTGACTCACTAAGAATGGTTGTTTTTATTCTATAGCAAAGTAAAGTGAAGCCCCATTCATCACAATAGATATATTTCTAGATGCAATAGCAAAAATACTGGCTTTTGTATACTCAGTAAGAGCCTAGCTAGGGAATACTGGTTATATAATTGTGTCCAAAAGTACAAACAGTGGGAGCAATGGAAGAAAAAAACAAACAAAAACAACAACGAACTTTTGATACTGGTTGTGGAAGGCAACACATTTAGGTTTACACATAATAGAACTGGTAACTGATGGCATTCCCATTGAGAGGTCTTCTATTCAATTTCCACTCCTTATAAGGTCATTAACATTTACATGTGTTAGGCATTTGAGTGGATGGGAACTTGAAACTGAATAGATATTGGTTTTATATATAAAAGCATATATTCTAGTTTCTGCATGTTGATCATGATCTCAGGGGGCAGTCGGCCTTTATGATTGATTTGTTCTTGCAGTTTGTGCTGCTCTTAGCAACTGTCGCCAGATTCAAGCTTCAGAAACATCTATCTTCTTTCACTCACTCTTTCTCAATGTCCAGCTTTTGAAATCTAATATTGTCCAAGAGTAGTTCACACAGTCAGTGAAAAATAGTACAATAACTTATACGAAGGTACAAAAACAAGCCATCTCAACTCAAAAGAAAGGCCAAGTGATCAGCCATGTAAGGGAGGGGGGAGGAGAAAGAGGTTTTTAGTACTGCTTCTCTATGTTTATATAACTTGTTTTTGAAGCACAGCAGTTACTGAACTGTTTTCTACAAAACATATTAGTTGAAGCTCTTAGATTTCTTGTAAGCTCCTTTAATGATCCACTCCTGACTGTTGGATGACACATTACCATTGAAAAGACCATTGCTTGAATTATATTAAACTTTGTTGTCACAGAAATATTGTTTCTCTCCCTAGGATTAATCTGTGATGTACTTCTCCAGCACTCTGTCTATCTTTATCTATCCTCAAACCTAAGAAAACAAAGCTGTCTACTACATTTACTTTTTCACCATCAACACTTAAGTTTGTAAAACATGCAAGTTGGTATTACTTTGTGTTCCTGTTATTTTACATTAAACCAGATTTTAATGTTCATAATCAGCTCTTCTTTATTTCTGGTTAACAAATTGGTGTCATCTTCATGGCTTGATAGTCTCTGGTTTTGATTCCAGGTATTATTTCTCCCAAATCTGATTTTTATTTTTATTTTTAAAAGTGTATAAGTTAGACAGATTGAAAGTTTTTTTTTCTTTTTCCCTTCCTTAATTTGAACAACTCTTTCCCCCCAGCATATAGTATTCTATAGATTCAGTTCACCTAGTAGGTTATTGTTTATTGTAATTTTTTACATAACAGGTACTGTACTAGCATTCTCATGTTTCCTATTTTGATATATTGTATATAATGAAAGGTCTTGTTATTATGAGTGAAGCAAAGGTAAATCCTCTCTTGTTTTGTCCTCTATCTATCTTACATTAGCTATTTTATCTGATCTCACGTACCTCTGTGTTTTGTGAAATCTTCCCTTTAATTTGGCATGCATAACTGTATTCTTAAGAAAAAAAAAATGTTTGTGAGGAATTGGTGAATGATTCAATAAGTTGTATATTTACGTCCCAGTCTTTCTATATTTGCAAATGCACATTTCTTTTCAATATCAAAACTAATTTTATTCCATATTGGTGGATATGATCTACTAGCATTTAGTTAGTATTTAACTCTTCTTCTACAGTTTAAAATATTTGAATAGATTTGTCAATTTCTCATTGTACTATTTGACAACTGGTCTACTGTCTGCTATACCTCAGTTTCTAGTGGAAACTGAATATATTCTCTTACAGATATTTCTGTTCATTCTATAATCTCCTTTGTAAAGGATTTCAATAGTGTTTCCATCTTCCTTTAATTTTGCCACCCAAAGTTTCATTGGATAGAGGAGTAGCAATTTAAGTTTGATAATGTATAAATAAGTTTGCTGCTATTAAATTCTTTCACAATCATCTTGACTTTTCCCATCTTAGATGTAAAATTTCCTTTGATTTTTCTGATTTGCTTTAAAAAACCTTTTTTATTATATTCCTTTTGACATTCTTGACTGTAATACTTTTTTCTTGTCTTTTGTTGCTTGACTTCAGAAGGCTCTGTTCAGTCTTTGTACATATTTTTTATAGTCCAAATCTTTCATTCTCCATCCTTCTTTGAAATTTTGAGAATATTTTTTTCTACTTAGGTTTTTCTGATTCTTATCTTTTCTTTAGATACTCTTTGATATAAGTTACACAAAATGTTCATTATACTGATTCCATATTCTGGCTATAAATATTCTTCATATATTGCTGATACCCCATTGTAATTTCCAAATTTAACCTGTATATTTGAACCTGTTCCAAAGTCTGTACCTAGAAATGTCTTGGATGACCGGAAGCACTTCTCCATTTTTTTAAATTTTAATTATGGTCCTTTAAAGTTGATGTTATCTGAGGTCCATATATAATGTCTGCTTTTCTGTGTTTGAAGCATGAACTGGTAACAGCAAAGGTTTATTTTTGCAAAATTCTGTTTCCTGCATTATTTTTTTGCAGCTGTTCATTTTCACAGTTTTTCCAATGGCTACCTGCTCCAGGTTCTGCATCTTAAGGGAAATAAAAGTTCTGTTGGTTAAGATTTAGCTATGCCTGCAGACATTTAAACTCTAAATTCTTTCTTTCATCATTCCAGTGACTTCATTTACTTTGATATGTTCTCAAGAAAGCAGTGCATTGATTCAGCCTATAGTGCTTTCAGAAATAGGATGGTGACTTCATGGAGGCATCGATGTACTTTTCTTGGCAATACTATGGAAGAATCTACTCTTTAATGTCCAGGATGTTCTTCTGGGATGCTTTTGTCAACTTCTTGGTTCAATCTACAACCTGGGATTTCCTGATGGATTCTTATCTGAGCATTGGTATCTGCAAGATAAGGTCATAAAGGCAAGATGGCATAAGCAGCATTGCATGCATGTAACCCTTCTGTGCATGCATGTAACATTAATGTATGTATTAAAGCAATTTGCCTCACATCACAATGGTGCTTGTACAATTTTGCCTTTTTTTTTGTCTTCTCCCTATGGATGCTGCTGTTTCCAAGAGCTAATCTGGTCAGAGCCTGTAATGAAAAGATGGAATAACCTTGAGGAGCAGGAGAAAGACCTGTAAATAAAACAATTGTCAAATAGAAATATAACTTTGGGCCAGAATTGTAACCGGAGTAAGTATCTCAGAGAAGACTCTCCTTAGTTCTCCAGAAGATAAAAGGAAGGACTAGGGAAATGCATTTAGACTTGAAAGATGGATGTCCTTCAAGGTAGCCTGGATTAAGAAATGAAAGTTATGCAAGATAATACAGCTTTTATTATAAGATTATAGTTAACAGAATCTCATTATGTATTGCTACACACACACACACACATACACACACCTTTTGGACTAGCAGCATAATCCATATTTTAAAATAAAATGTATGGTTGCAGCCATAATTAGTGAATGCAGCCTTTACTTATTGGATGCTTGTTTTATATGGCAATCTGATTGCTACCAGATTTCATCCACTTCATCTTCCCCTTATTTTTTCAGTGGCTATTCGCTATGCAATTGTTCCATTTGTGTATTCCAGAAATGATGAGAATGCCATTTAAATGATAGATACAGATTTCATAATGAAGGGAAAACTCTTCAGCTTTTATTAGCATGAAAAGTTGGGACAAGGTATTGAGTAAATTTAAGTCTTCCTTGTAAAATAATCTGTATTTGTTAATCCCCTAGTGTTCTTACATAATTATCTCTGGGGAATGGTTTCCTGTTGGATGTGTGCTAAAACCCTAAGTTAAATTTGCTGCAAGTTGTTTTAAAAGGTCTCTGTGTTGCTGATGATTTAGTTCATAGTGACATGAACTTTTCTCAGGAACATATTATTCCTAGTAATGGTAACATATACGAGGGCAATTGGATTCTTTTTCTCTCTTGTTCAAACATCTATTTATTTGAAAAATTTCTCTTAGGTGAATGTTTTAATGGAGAAATTTTCCATGTATTTTCTGCAGCAGATACTATATTACTAATCGTTTTGGTCTAATTCTGGATATGACAATATTGAAGTTAGTAAAGTGACATTTTTTCCTGAATTTTAGAGAGTAGGCAGGTGTCATTTTAAGCTGTAATTTTATACATAATGTCTGCTCAGATTTCATCCAAAATTAGAATTATTTTTTTCTTTATAAGTTTCTAAAGCTATCAAATGTGTGATAACAAACAGTCCAGTAATGACAAGATTATGTGGGTCGATTTTGGTTTAAAAATGGCTGACATACTGAAACTCAGCTGAGAAATAAATATCTCAGTGGCTGGTGCATTAGTCACTCTGCATTATAAACCATTGTAAAACTTAATGTCTTCTCAGTAATGCAAATAGACATAATATGATGCAACTTGGGAAATGAAGTTATTTGTTTTGAGGAAAATGTATTCTCTGCTTAACAGTTTCTCCAATAATTAGTATAGTAAGAATAAGAACCTTCCATTTTGCCAGAAATGTTCTTATTGCAAAGATAATGAAACACATTAAATATGTTTCTCAAATTTGAATGAATTTGAAAATTAAAGCGGGGAAAAATTCTACTTTTAAAAATATGGCAGGATATGATTAAATAAGTAGATAATTTTATAATGGCCAAAGCAAACACACTTGATGTCTTAGTTTTAAAAATCCTTGAAAACTGATTTCATTTTCGATTTTCATTCCAGTAAGAGAAACCTGAGGAGATACTTAACATATCCCCTATGCTAATAACAATTTTCTTTGCTGTCTGTTTGCTTTGCAGTGATATAAAGGTTTGTGATTTATGTGCTTGATCATATTTCTTTGCTTTATTATAGTTTTACATGACAAGAAAAAAGAAAAAAACAATAAGAAAAAGAAGCTAAGACAGATAGTAGCTGTCTGATTAGTATACATGGAGGGCTGCCTATTATTTCCACAGTTTTATCAAATTTATATTGTCACTCATCTCACAAAAAAGGACTCTGGGGAGCATACAGCAGAAAAAGTGTAAAACAATTATCATGTCAAACATAGTTTTTTTATATGTATATAGTCACATGGTTGTTAAGTGAAACTGGTTTCTCCATTGACTTTGCTTGTCAAAAGTTGTAAAATGGAGCACATGACTCCTGAGCCCTGCAGCCATGATAAATATGAGTCAGTTGTCAAACATCTGATGATGGGGATGCTGCAATGGTCATGAGTGTGAAAAATGGTCGTAAGTCACTATTTTCAGTGCCATTATAACTTTGAACTGTCACTAAACGAACTATTGTAATTCGAGGACTACCTGTATATACTGTATATATTTAAAAGCACTCACAAAAGATTCAGTTAGTAACAGTGCAATCTCAAGATCTCACTGGTTCCTTGAGTATCCTAGGTCTGATAACATAGCCAGATCTCAGAGACTTCCATAAAATAAATAGGGATGGAGCTGATGTCACTTTGGGATGGGGTGAATATTCCATAAGGCAGGCAGCATGGCACAGAGGTCCTGCTTCCTTGGGCCTATCAAGTGTCGCTGATGAGAGATGGGATCAACAGCAAGCCTGCCTTGTAGGATGCGATGGGACGAGCAGATGCAATCAGGGAGACGATGTCCCTCAAATGATCTGGCCCTGGGCCTTGAAGCTCTTTAAAGGTCAAAACAGCACCCGGATCCAGGAGCAGACTGGCAACTGCGCAAATCAGGAGTCCTGCCTTAGGCATGAAAGCCGACTGGTGACTTTTGACCAGTCACTCTCTTTCAGCCCAATCCACCACACAGGATTGTTGTTCTAAGGAAAAAGAGGCAAAGGAAGGTGTATTAGGTATGTTTGCCTCCTTGAGTTAGTTACTGTATAAAAGTAATAAAGGTGAGATTAAAAATCAAAACAGATCAAATCAATCAAATCAATAAGGTGCAGCTTATGGTCAGACACATAACACGTGCTGTTTTAGACATGATTACCCATGCCTCCACAGTATAGAGCTTTGTGCATATTAAAGACATTTAGATGCTTTTGCTTGCTTTTTGCCTCCATTTGCCATTTAATTGTTTTATATGTTTGCTGATGTTTAATAAATAAACAAGCAAGGAAGCTTATTTATCTTCAAGATTTTGCTTCTCTTCTGCCAGGATAGCCTCTCACCTCACCCTCGGAGTCCAAGAAACTGAAGGGAGAAGGAGGAGGAGAAAGAAAGAATAAATAACTTATTTATTTGTGTGTTTGTTTTTAAGACGAATAAGGTAGCCCAACTTGACTCCGGGCAGTGAACAGCATAAAAATCAAACAATAAACCAAAGGGAAAAAGCAAACAAAACTCCACAATGTACCTCATACAGTATATAAATACAAAATATAAAATATGAAACAAGCAAAGAGGACTTCCTTTCAACTGGCCCCTAATGCCAAGAGAGAGATTAGCGCAGCAGGCGGTTGTTAGTGAATAGCCTTGAGAGAGAGCTGGAAGAAGGGTGATGCTGTAAATAGATGTTCCTAATTGCTGTAAATAGTTGTACATAGTAGAAGAAACATAAAGCCTTCATCATCTCTGCTGTTCTGTAGCAATTGTCCTCTTTAACAATATAAGCATACTCAGCTGCCAAAGATTCCACAGTCACACTGGGCCAGATTTTTCAGAGTTCTTGGGAGGGGAAGGTCTAGATCCTTTAAACTGGTTCAACTTTTCACCTCACTATATAAGATTTTATATTGTGGCACATAAAATTCCTTCATTCCTGAATGTCAAAATAGAGTTAATTCCAAAAAGAGTTAAAACAAATGATAGTATTTATTAGACTGAACTGGTGTATAATTGGCATATCCCTAAGTATAATAGGCATCTATGTCCAGTTGTTGCCAGTCTACAGTCACCCCTTGGTACTCAACTGCTTCAAAACTCATTGAATTTGGTCCAAATTGAGAAAAGTATACATGGAGTGGTGGTGCTGATAGAAGAGGGGTTGAATGTGAGCCACAAGGCACAGGTGGCATCTTTGCCATAAGCAGCTGTTTCTTATACACTATGAGATGGACAAGCTATAAATCATCCTAAGTATTTTCAAATTTTATATTTCCTCTGATTTTTTAGTTTTCTTGAAAATGCACTCTGCACCAGGATAATTATGTCAGTGTAATGTAATGCTAATGCATAACATTGGCATATTTTCAGTCATTGTAACTGGAAAGAGCTTTAATTAATACCCTATAGTCCTCCAACTAACATTGGATTATTTTCTTGTTATTGGCTCCTATCATCATTCAGGAAGACAGGATGAGATTGTTAATTACTGTTGAATCCATTTGACAGAAGCAGAAAATATAGCCTTTTAACACATAACTATTATTATGAAAGGGGATCAAGAGACTGGCTACTGGGAAGGATGATGAATTGTGCACATTGCCCAAAATCTCCCTTGTATCGGTGGGAAACTGGCTATAGTCTTTTACCAGGCTTTGTCCTAAAAGCTCAGTTCGCACTTTATTAATTTTTGGTGTCTCTCAGGAAGTAATCATGAGCAAAGGTGAGGACATATCTCCTGTAAGATTTGTGCTGTCATATTTTTTCTATTACTTGCTATCTAAAAGAGCTCTTGCATTTGAGGAAGTTATGAATTTAATGAGAACTATTTAAAGCAATTTGTCCTGTTAACAATTCAATTTTCTTTTCAAATCTTCCTTATAGTTCTTTGCTAAGGGCATACGGACTGAAGCTTCTGCTTTCAATATCTCTGCAACTGGTTAAAAAGATGAAAAGGATATGCTTCCCTGGAAAAAACAGAAAAACAAGTAAAAGTTAGCAAAACTGCTAAATATTGATTAGAGGACTGCTTTCAGTATTTACAAAAGACCAGTTTCACTGTTGAAGGGAATCTTGAAGGACATTAAAATGTCTGTTTTTCTGAGAATGATGATGTTTTGACACAGATTTATCTATTTAATCATATGATAGGAAATACATTAATTTAAAATAAGAGCAAAGAATGTTAAGTCCACAGTGTCCCTATGATTACTGACTTTTTTTTTTAAAAAAAAGAGGGAAATAAGATTGCTTTGGCATAATGTTCATAAAAGCTAACTCAGTTCTTAGTAATTATGGCATTTTATTCTAAATGTTCATAAAATATTCCAGAATACCACATCAAATTAATGAAAAATCAACTAACTTTTCCTGGATCCATTAATTGTCTCTGGAGATTCTCAGTCAAGTCATGGTTGTCCCAAAGGTGCTTTTTCAAAAGGCAACTGGACTTTGTTTTTCGTTGAAAACATTTCACTTCTCATCCAAGAAGCTTCTTCAGCTTCTGAACTATAAAAGTAGTTTTAGCCTTGCTGTGGAGTTGATTTCCTGGCCTGGTCTACCTGACCGGACTGACAGTTCTGCAGCACTGTGTTGTTTGGAGAGGATATTTATTCTTGTTTATTATATCCTCTGGGAGTCATTTTTTTTCTGGACAAAAGCAACTTGCAAATAAAACAGAAAAGAATCATTGATATCCACAGTTTCACATTACAGCCTTGAGTCTTTGCGGCCTTCAGTCAAAGTATATATATATATTGCTTGAAAGAGCAAATGCATCTTGAAAAGTGCTCATTCAAAGAAAAGACAGGGAATGGAATAAATCATAAAAAAGCATTCATACATGAATACATGTTACAACCAAAATTGTACCAAAATATTGTAGTATTTCTGATTTCCACATAATATTGAACCTGTAATAAGTGAATATATATTTATCAGTGCTCTATGCAAGTAACGTTTGTTAAATTTCTCACAGAAGGCAATGATTCATCATGTAGAATAAATATTTACGAAAGAACAATAGAAGGCCTTTTTACTTGGAGTTTTACTTGTATAAGCTGCCTGGAGTCACTGTGAGTGGGTTGGGCAACCATATACATTTTCTTAATAAACAAACAAGCAAACACTGTGCAATTATGTTGTTCAGATTTTTTTTTTAAAAAAAATAAGTAATGCTAATTGACCCCCCTAAGTTATCTCATTAATAAATTTATTAGTTTTAATGTTGTTGATTGGACCTTAAAAAAGCAAGACAGGAAGAAAATCAAATTGTTTGAGCTGTGGTGCTGGAAAAAGCTCCTGCATATTCCTTGGACAGCAAAGGTGACTAACGTGCAAGTACCGGAGCACATAACACCAGACATATCACCAGAAGGCAAAATCACGAAACTGTGCCTCACTTACTTTGATCATGTCATGCAGGGGAATTCACTGGAGAAAGCAATTATGTTCGGAAGAGTTAGTGGTAAAAGGAAGCCAGGATATCAAAGAACACAGTGGCTGGACACTATCAAAGCTGGCACCAGCCAGAGCATAGAACAACTCAAAGAACTAATGAAAGATCACAAGATGTGGAGATACCTGGTTCATAGAATAGCCAAGAATCGGACTTGACTAAATGGATAACATCATTGCCATCAATGTGGTTGAATGTTGTCCAGAGCCACAGGAGGGAGAGCCTCTTTCCCAGATAGCACACACACACAACAGCAAATATACATAAGGTATATATCACAAAGTATATCTAATAGATATGCAAGCAGTTTCTTTAGTCTGACAAGATTTCTGTCTAAGGTGAATACAATTAAAAAACTATTCAGAAATAACTCTACATGTTGTTTTTGTTTCCTTGGGCCTGACACTTTTTATTACATCCAAAAGACTTTCAAACAACTTTTCTTTTGATATGTTAAATTTTGCTTTTGTTGAAGATGATTGATGGCCTTGATATTCTTGTAGCTTTTCCGAGAACAGAGAATTTTCATAACGACTCAACTAAATTCAAGAATTTTAGCTAATCAGTATCAATGTAATTAGTAGTGAGTTTTATTTGTGCTATGATTACATTGTGATCCAATGAGAGATATTTTTCTGTCCTAAATCATGGCAGTATAATAAATTCTGGAATAATCAAACATTTTATTGAATTTTCTAATCACAGTTTTGTAGAGCAAGAATATAAGGGATAAAATCTTAATATTCCTTGTATGACTTCAACTGTAGCTCAGAGCACATTATCACAATCAATAGAAATTACTATTGTCATTTGATATCTTTTGTAGTGTTAACATTGATGTAGTGGACAGGATGACACCATAATAGTATTATTTAAAAAGGATTTATATACTCTTAAATTCATATCAGTATTGAAACCTGATTCATCCTGGAAATATGTAAAAGCCGACAATTTGTCATTTGCATGTGGAACTTTTCAAATGTTCATGTTTCACTGTGGTGACATAGTTATGACTTGATTTATCATTTATATACAATTGACAGTTTTAAGGAAAAATGTGGATGTAACTTTGCCTAATGCAGATAGGGCTTTGTTGTTTTAATCTATTTCAATTATATGATGAGAGATGGATTAAATTCTGATTAAACATTAATAAATCTAAAAAGTCCAAATGAATAGAAATAGTTAGACATTCAATTCCAACATTTTAGCTCTGAATTGTATTTGGTTATGTCAGCATGAATATGTCTCTCTTTTTAAATCAACAGTTTAGGTGAATACCAGTTCTAAATCGTATATATCTCTTGATTCAGATCCTACTCACCAAAATGCTAACATGATAACATTGCAGAAGACAAGTAAGTTAATGGTTGTTGATCTGGGTGTTGAATGTTTGCTTTAATGCACTTTAACCCACTCAGTGAAAAATCAGAGCGTTCTATATACTATATATTGGTAGAAGACAAATGAGGTGAGCTTGAACTTCTAATAAAGCACATCAAATATATTTTAGTAGGTATTAGAACCTATTAACTGAATGTTTACAAAGTGTGCAAAAGGAATAGAAGCAACAGAACATAAAAAGAAGTGATATGGAATGTCAAAAGCGTCTACACCAGCTTAGAAATCTAAATAAAGAAATTTGTGATATAGAAGACTATAGCAGAGACATGGATACAAGAAATACTGTTGTTGCTGTCCATTATCACACACCAAAGAAGGACATAATGCATGCAATGCTTTCAAAATCAAATTGCAGATCTTTCAAATAGACCATTTTAATATTTCTTGGGAGATAAATTCTGTCATGATTGTTTCAGTAAATTTTTCTCTTTTGTTGCTGGCAACTTTCTCCTTCCCAGAGTTAATTGAATCAGCCATCTATGACTTGATCTTATCTAATACATAATTACTTGAGGTAATAGGAATATTGAAGGTAAAGAAAGCTTGCTGGGGTTCTTGATTTTAAGTAAAACTGGAGCTAGGTGTACTTAAAATCATAAATTGGATTTTAAAATTCCAGATTTTAATAAATAAAGAGTAATGATGAGTAGGACTTTATTAATGTAGAACCAAACGGAAAAAAAATGACATGAACAGGAGTACCCAAAAAAGTGAATTAGTTAAGTACTATTTGGTTTTTAGGCTCAAAAATAAGTGTGTTCACTGTACAGAAGAAGTAATTGAGCAACATATTTAGACAAGATTATGGAAGATAAGGTCACTTCAATAAGAACAAAAATTAAATCAGATGAAGCAGCAGTAAAATCTGGTACTAAGAAAGAATGAGAAAAAGAAGAAAGCTTCAAAATGTGAATTTATACTGTAAGACCAATCATTCTAACCTGGACCAAATAAGGCTGCTCCTTTGAAAAATGATTTGGATTTGACTGCCAATGGATGATGGATTAGAAAACATAGTCATGCTTGACTGGGCAGAGAGAAGCAGAAGAAGTGGCAAATGGACAAAGTAGGTGGATGGGATCAAACCATTTACTGGAAAGTCAGGATGGTGAGTATTTGGCTATAAGTCATCAGGATGTAAATACATTCCATTGGTATCTAAATTACTAACAATGAAAAAACAGAGCTTTGAAACTGTTATTTTGTCTTGTCCAGCAAAATGGTATGTATTTCACCAGGAAATTGTAAAGAGCAGAATGAAACCTGAGATGGACAGAAACATGAACAGGATATGTCCGTTCTGAATATTTATGTCTCCACCAGGGCCAATGAATTACTTCTTAGAGAAATGAAAGATGAGTTATCTGATACTGATACCAATCCAACTGCTGTGTCTCTTTTCCTATGAGAACTATTATTATGAGAATAATAATTACACCTACTCTTGGCTATCAGCAAAAGGAGTACATACTATTTTGTCTGTCTGACTCTTCTTTAATGGTTCCATGAACAAATTGTTCTAAGGTACTTTATCTACCTTGTCTGTAAAAGGAACCAGTTTTAATCCTTGGCACTCTGAGTAACAAGAAGGAGTAGTTTTTGAACAATTTTGCGTTGTGCACCAGTTGTGGCCTTTCCTAGACTGTGAAGCTGTATTCACAAGCACACATGCCCTGGCCACTTCCAGAATGGTTTATAGTAACATACTTTACATAGGGCTACTTTTGAAGAGCACCCAGAAGTTTCAGTTGGTGAAGAATACAACTGCATGGATAGTTATGTGTAACCCTAAGGAGACACATGCTACATCTCTGCTCCAGAAGCTGCACTGGCTGCCTGTTTGCTTTCAGGTACAGATTGCCTTGAGAATACAAAATGCCTACAGCAAAATTGCTGCAAAATCACAGGAAATTCTTTTAATATCCTTGACATTCACATCCTGAACATGAAAATTTCAGTTGTCATGACAGGAACATTCAGGTAACAAATTGTTGACCTTGGTTACTGGTCATAAAAATGAACTTTTTAGAGTTTTGTTGTCATTCATTATTCAGTTGCTATGTTGGAATTCAGGTTGTTTATGAAAGAATAGAGAAAAGAAACATTTCAAATTTGTGCACTCCAGGATAAAAGCATGACCTTCAACAAGATTAGATTCATTCATCTGTAACTCTCCCCCAGCAAAAGAGTTTTACAAAATATGTCTTCCTTCTCAACTCAGTCAGAAGGATTACTCTTACAAATATATATGGAAGAAGCAAATAGAAAGAAATATTTTACAGACTATTTTTGTAACTGATTCTGAAGAAGTGACCACAGGTAGATAATATATGGCCCACTGAGAATTGATGATCTATAGTTCCCAATATATCTCACCATAGGCCATGCTGGCTGTCGAAATTGTACTTGAGCATCACCAGGAATGCTACAGGTTGTCCATCCTTCTTATGGTTCATTCTTCTGCATTTCTCATCTTGACAATCCTCAGTTTCCTTTTAAAATTCCTTCCTTCCTTCCTTCCTTCCTTCCTTCCTTTATCTAAATATTGCTTCCTTCCTTCCTAAAATTATCTAAATATTGTTGTTACTAGTATCTTTTGTTAAACAACTCAGTCCTATATACAAGCTTATAATTTATCTAAGCAACAGACGGATGGAAAAAGGATGGAAAGATGAGGGAAACAAATCAGGCATAAGAAAATTAAAAGAGAAGAGATTTGGGTGGAAATGATATTTCAACGGAATGATCCTGCTTCCCTTATCTTCCATAGCCTTTACATGTCAAAACAATCTCATGTAATTTGATGAGCTGAAATTAAATCAGCACAGATTTTTAAAGATTATAATGAAAAAGCAAAGCAAAGCAAAATCCTTCCTACCTCTCTCTTACAATATTGTTCATAAGTTTAGCAAATTAATTAATGAAATGAATATTCTTCCATTTACAGGCGGGGAAATGATGATATGAAAGATTGCAAAGCTTTGGGTCATGTACAGTTAAAGAAATTAATCTGACACTGCAAAAATTCACACTTTGATAAATAAGAGGACTCTTAGATGTATAGGGAGAGGAGATTACAAAAAGGAGTAGACCGGAGAATTTGACAGAGAATCTTAAAAAGTTTTATTTATTTATTTGTATACCACCTTTATTATTTTTACAAATAACTCAAGGCAATGAACATACCCAATACACTATCTTCCTCCTATTTTCCGCATAACAACAACCGTATGATGAGACAGGTCTTCATTGTTCTGGCATATATGCAAACAGGAAGAAGGAAGAGATATGTACATGCAGAGCCTGCCTATCAAAGATAAAGGAAAGAGAAGTGTGTACATGCAAAGCTTGCCTAAACGCTAATTGGTCAAAGGCTGATACCAAAAGTATCATGTACAGAGATAAAGTATGGAATAGACTCTGAGCCAATAGAATGTCTCCCAGTTAGTAATTCAAATTCCCATAGGGTTAGGATAAGGCAGTGATGGCGAACCTTTTAGAGACCGAGTGCCCAAACTGCAACCCAAAACCCACTTATGCATCCTCGAGTGCCGGGTGGGCGTGGCCCATTGGGTGGGCGTGGCTGCAGTGGTAATGGCAGACTGGGTGGGACTAAAAAGTTCAATCAATCAATTCCAACTTTGCAAGATCTTCTTTTTCCGTGAGAAGTTGAAATTGACTGATTGAACCTTTTTTTTTTTTTTTTTGCACACGGCGGCGGAGGCCTAAAGCGAAAAGGTTTTATAAAACCCAGCTGAAGGCCTAGGACTGGGGCGACGGCGCGCGTGCCCACAGAGAGGGCTCTGAGTGCCGCCTCTGGCACCCGTGCCGTAGGTTCGCCACCACTGGGATAAGGCATAGAGTTGAAACTGAGTCAGTAGAGTGCCTGTTAGATAACTCCTGAAGTGCCTCTTAGACAATACTTCTGCATCCCACCTTGAAAAACTGCATAAAAGCTTGTTGAATCCTTTGTTCTGTGTCCTGGCATTTTGCTGGCTGGGACCCCTTTTGCTGAAGCACTTCAGTAAAATTAAATCAATCCTGCACCTCGTGTCTGGTAGTCTTCATCAGCTTTGGCACCAGGCTCTGACCTGAATTTGGGGACAGCATCTATGAGATGAGGTGGACTGAGAGAGAGTGACTGGCCCAAGGTCACCCAGCTGGCTTTCAGGGCTAACAAGGGACTAGAAACGCATGGTCTGCTGCTTTCAACCTTTTAGCTTTCTAAATATTAAATCTATTACTCAGAAAATTCAGTATTGTGCAAATATTATATGTTGCAGATTTAAAAGTCATAAAGACAGACATATCGATCCTATCTTAAATACAAAATCCTAACATTTACACTAATGTGTGAACATGAATAAAATCAGATTTCTAATAGACACATTTAATAATCTATTTAATAGTTTATTTTTATTTAAATACATGCCTATTTATGAGATTTCCATTAAAAAGAATCTATTCTGTCCAGGAAAGGTTGTTCCTAATTTTGATTTTAAATATATTATTTGGGAATTACATCTCTTTAGGATCTTGCAAATTGTGAACAATGAACATGTGTAACAGAGCAAGCACTTGCCATCTCTGCCAACATTGCTTGTTGTACTGTGCATAATTCTTTATTTGAGATGGCAGATTGTATTTTGATGGTTTAAACATCATACATGGAATATCTGTAGAGCTTTAAAATTATAATGCAAATGCCTTTGCCTAAGTGTAACCAGGATTATCACACATATCTATTTAGCTATGTTAAGTATTTGTTGATTAACCTGCAAAGAATTGTGTCTCTTGACATTCATTATGATAAAGATTCTTACAAAGCTTTGTGTCTCTTTTAGATTATTAATTGTGTCAACTGTAACAGGCCCTTCAAATCTGGCCTTTTACAGCAGATAATCAGCAAAGCAACTTGTGTTGTCTTATATTACTTGGTATACTTGTGCTTTATCGCTACAAAGGGTCATGTTATGCTAATATTGCAAGTTAACATCAACCAGATTGTTTGTGTAAGCCTCATTTGTCCTGAGGGCTAGAATCTAAGAAACATCTTGATGTGTACACAAAAGGAATATGAAACTAGGTATAGATTACCTTACTGTTTTTCAAAATTGTTGTTTTGTTTAGTTTTGCTCAAGTTTCATCTGAAAGGAATAGCAATATAGAAATAAGCTGTGCTTGATCAGAGACATGAAAAGAGAACTTAACTTGCAGATCAACATGTCCAATAGTTTTCTGAAGACTATTGATGTCATGTACAAAATGAACATCCCTTGCTACCAGCTGGACTTTTTTTTATACATAGGCAGTCATTCGTTAAAAAAAAAGTTTGCTGCATCCTCAGTATTCAAAAACAAGAAAGATTATGATAAATGAAAATTTGTTAACTTTTGTGACTTTTCAAATATCTAAAATAAAAATCCAGGACAACTGGAAGATTCTCAGATTGCAATCACAGCACATTAGCTCAAACTGATAAAATTCCTCAGATCATCATTATTGCAAAAGCCAAAATTGACAACTTTAAGCTTTTTAGCTTAAATATTGAATATTATTCTTGTTCAAAGTTTCTCACTACATAAAACAGTAATCACTTGCTTTTATTGTCATTATGTATTTGTTTAACATAGGATGGTTCTGATCCAAAGTGGACACATATATTTTCATGCCTGTTTGATACTACCCAGATTTTGATACTAACCAATTTTCCTTGGTTAGTATAATTGTCCAAACCCTGGAAAGTCCCTTGCTCTAGCTTTCTTGACATATTTTGAAAATGCTGTTGTCTTTCTCTTTGCTGTCTTAGATTAGGTTACAGGTATTGTGCTAATGATAACAAAGTAATTTCTCTGTAATTTGAAGATTGCATCATCATGTATATATAAAATAAATCTTTGAATCAGTCTGAGTAATATGTTGAGCTTGCTTATGAATCCAAATGTGCTTATTGACCAATTCTATTCCTCGTTATTTGCAAATGTTAAATATGTATTTGAATATAAGAACAACACTGCAGTTCTTGAATAAAAACAGTTATTTCCCTAAATAGTTGGAATAGCATCTCCTGCTATAAGGGTAGATGCAAGATGGCTAAATACGATAAATGTGATATCATGAACTTGAGTTCTCAAGAATTCCAAAATCTGTTATTGACAGAAAAACAGCTGTTAAACTGTTATCTACTGGGTTACAATCAGTTAGAATGAAGTGATGACTGCACAACAAAAGTCCGGCACACAAAACCTTCTGGCCATCTGCTGGTGATACAAGTACATGTACATGAATTTATGTGCATGTGAGATTATACATAACTTTGCACGTAGGAGAGGAAAGAACACTTACTGCTTGTAATTCCTGATGAGTATCAGGAGGTGTGGAGGTGGTTCAGCAGATTTCAGTATAAGGTATAGCTCTGTTTCTGGTAAGACAAAATACTCTTTCAATGTAGTTAATGAGTTGCTTTTGAAGAAACTCAGTATATCCTTCAAAGTCTTGGTATACTGTATATGAAAATATAATTCTCTGGATGAGGCTGTTTGTGAACAAATTGTTCAATCCTTATTTCAACTAAAGAAGATGAGATACAGAACATGAGCAGCTATAGATGTGCACATCAACAATAATAAGCTCACTTTCCCAAGATCTGTTTTCTTGATTTATAAGGAAAATAAAAGTATTATTAAACTCAACTGCAGGGGATAAAAAGATATGTTCATTTTGGAACATCAGCTCATTTATTTCCATTAAAATCTCATGATTTTAATATCTAGAGTAGCTTTATCTAGATATATTTGTTTTGCATATAAAACAGTGAGGCAGCAGCTTAGTGCAGTCTTGTATTTAAAAATTCAGCTGGTAGCCCTGGGCAACAGGAATCTCTGTATCCAAAAGAAGAGCTGGCAGATAAGTCATATCACTGTTCTGCTGATACAGTCTACTTGATTTCTGTAATGATCACAGATAAAAGAGTGCCAGTATAGCAATAGAAAAATCCTTTTGCCATTCTTTTTCTCTCAAATGACTTGTAGATATCCCCTTTAAAATTTTGGTGCTACAATATTTGTCCTAGAAAGGAAAGTTTGCCTTTTCTTGCAACTCATAAGAAACTTATAGAAGACTAGGGGAAAAATGAGGCTTCAGTTTATATTTCCTTTGTTTAAAATTGCTGCATGAATTAAATTGGAGTCTCTATTTTACTCTTATAAGTAAAATATGGTCATAATTCTCTGTTTTTTTCATAGCAAGCAATGACATTTCCCACTTCTAAGAAGGGGCAGATGACTGAATTCATGAAGGCGTAGAGCTAATAATCTATATAACGTTGACCTTGGATGGACTAATGTAGCATTGCAAAGTCCATTTATGGAGTTACGTTCTGTCACATTTCAGCCAGATAGTGGATTTTAATTTAGAGTTTTTAAATATTTCAAAATGTCCCCTGACACTTGTTGCCATTTTGACTTTTATTAAGAAATATAATCTAAATGATAGCTTTTTTCCATATGTCTGCATTCAAAATAATTAGAAATGAGGCTTCCTTATGGCCAGAATTTACTGTAAGTCAACTTTCTGAGGATTTTACTTCATCTTTGAAGACCCAGAATTAATACTGAAGTTCACCTGTTCAACTTGCAATTTGGTGATAGTTTATTAGCAAGTCTAGCTTACTGCAAAAATAGCACTAATATTGTGTTACTCATAAAAGATAACACCTAAATATGTTTTCTTGAACATCTGCTTCAGTGAAAATGTCTCTTATGGTTCCTAGAATGTGGTTTTGTTTGTTATGTAAGCTATTCATACACAACTTTCCTTGTGTAAAAAAGATAAATGTACCATTTCTTTAAAAGGTTTTTGCTTTCAGCATTAACATATTTTTATGTGACATTTGTTAAAAAAGGAATTGATTATTAAGAAGCAAATCTCTTTTTGGCTACTTTCATTACAATTGTTCATCTTTCCCTCTAGAAAGGTTCAGAATTAGTTTCTACCTGAAGGTAATAACAAACTCATTAATCCTTTGCAAGATCATCCAGACTTTTTCTTCACCACTAGCATTAATTATTTGAGAAAAACTTCAGCATGCCTGACAGCCAGAGGAATGTATTTCATAAGGCTTCCTTGGGACTGTATCTTTCTATGGAATAAAGGAGAACAATTCTCATCAGGCACTGTTTGTTACTGTTCAGCAACTCATGATTACATACATAACTCTTCTCTTTGAATTATAAAGACTATTGCTCTTTACACAGAATACCTATCCCTGTTCTTTTCAAAAATCATTTACTCTGAATAGGCACTGAATGCTTGGAATTATTTTTCTACTTCGGAACTTATTTTAGGATATCTGTTGGAATAGAATCCAGCACAAATCCTTCTTTCTATCTAAAATAGGAATCTTGACAAAGGTCAAGAGATTATCCACGTATAGTATAGATAAGGCTTTGTTTAAACTACCCTATGAATGATGGCCAGGGATAAAGAGATACATTTTGATTTTCCTTTCTAAACATATCGAGTCTTCCTAATTTAATGAAATGGGCACTTAGTTTCTAGTGAAAACCCCATTTTTACATTTTGAGTATAAGAAAATGTCTAATCGTTGGGGTTATCTCACTGAAGAAGGCAGTTGTACATACATTCAGATGTTGAAATCTGAATTTTATATTTTGGTTCACCATTCTTGCCAAATAGTGAAATATGGGTCTAATCAATGTACAGGAATCAATGTCAAGGAATAACCCAGAAAGAACAGAAGCAGAAATTGAACCCTTTAGCAGAAAGTCAAATGAAAAGCTCAAACATGGCAGCAGTAGCATTGCAGTACAAAAACAAAAGTCTGACTGCACTTTTAACCCCTATTCTGCCAGCAGTTTTCCCCTCAGCTCTTTTTCCTTTATAATTCCACCAAGAATGCTTTTTTTCTTACTTTCCACTGACATTGTGTGGCATTTTGGACATTCTTTGTCATTCTTCAGAGTAGCTCCCACATTATCTTTTCATTGTGACCATTTCTATTCATGTTGTTGGGAGGTTAATCTATTTGCTAATATTTTTTCCATTTTGTATTTATACTTTCCTGCCGTTGTTTTACTTTCACTGTATTTCTTTCAATTCTTTCCTTCCTACCATAATCATTTAATTTCAAGATCCATTGTCACTGCCAAAAACAAATCTGTCTCATTTTCAACAGTTTTAATCGCCCTTGCATATTCCACAAAACTATCAAAATAATACATAATGAAATCAACCATGCTTCTAGATTTCTGTCTATTCCTTTGTACATGTATATTTGAAGAGAGTTAATTTTAAACTTTACATGTAAAACAAATAGGTCTTTTTCTAAGTTAACAAAACTTGTGTCATTCTGATGCTGTCCTGGTTTTCCAAAGGGCTTATTTGCTTTTTCTGTACTCTCTCTCATCTCCTTTCCATGATTTAGCTCAGGGGTCTTTAAACTCAGCCCTTTTATGACTCATGGATTTCAACTCCCAGAATCCCTCAGCCAGGCATGGTGGCTGAGGAATTCTGGGAGTTGAGGTCTATGAGTCATAAAAGGGCCGAGTTTGAAGACCCCTGATTTAGCTGAATATATTTTTCTCTGCATCACATTCATTTGGAATATTGCATGATTTCCTCCCACACTCATCTCTGAATAAAACCATTTATTGGAACATAATACAACTACCACAACCTATGGATTCTTAGAAACATAGTAAACTGTCAACAGAAAAAGACCCAGTGGTCGATTAAGTGTGTTGTTTAAGTTTTTTGTTTGTTTGTTTTTGTTTTCTTTTTAATTTATTAATTTATTTTAATTATTTATTTTTATTTTATTAATTAATTTTATGATAATGATGATTTTTTTAATTTTTTTTTAAATTTTGTTGGATGATAGACATGTGTTTTTCCCAAACATGTTTAAACTCAGCCACTGTTGACTGACCCACTACCTCCACTGGAAGTTGGTTCCAAGCTTCTACTACTCTTTCTGTGAAGCAATACGTTTAGAAACATTACATCACATTAATATTACTTTTGAACTTCCCTCCTGTCAGTTTGAGGTTATGTCCCTGTGTTCTTGATATTGGCTTATTATTGGAAATAGTGTCTTTCAGAATCTTATTCACACCCTTAATGTATTTAAAGATTTCAATCATATCCCCCCTTTTCCTTTCTGTCCTCCAACTTGTACAGTACATATTCAGCTTCTCCTAATACGTTTTGTCCCTTGGACCTTGCCCTGTTTTTGTTACTCATCTCTGGACTCGCTCAATCTCATCAGTATCTTTTTTTAAGTAAGTACTCCAGAACTGGACACAATGTTCTAAATTATTTTCACAAACATCAATTAAAAATATTTTATTATAGCAACCTTCACTAGCCCTTTCATTATAATTACTTAATTCTTTACAAATGGCATTCCACAATATTATTTTTAATTCAAATCTATTATATCCTTCTTCTTTCTCTTTATAAGTACTGTACATACATTTTGTCAGTTATATTCTTTTCTTTTACCTTTTTTAACATTTGAAGTTGCAATCTTTTATATCACCAGATGGGCACATAAATATTGACCCCTGCCATCCCTCATGATTTTGTTTAATTGGTTTTCATATGTAGTGCTTTTTAGTAGGATATAGATAGTATAGACTAAATGTCTTAGTTATATATCTGCTGTATGTGTATTAATGATAGGTGCTAATTGTACTAATCAGTTTTGGCACATTTGACCGTATGCAATAAGCATAACTTAAGCTCAGTTTTGTCCCAGGCATACAGACACTATTTTATGCAAGCTAGAATCTTTAATGTAAACACAACTTACATTAAAACCAAAACAAGTGGCTTTATGCACCAATATATGCATTGTACTGATATATGTTCAAAAGGAATATAGTCTTTCAGTGTATTGACATTCATATTAATGTAACATTTAGATTAAACAATGACTCAGCCTATGACTGAATCCATTCTTTATCTGCAAAACAAATGAAACTCTGTTGATATTTACTTGAGTTTACATTTATCAAATAATTATAAGCTACAAAGTACTGCATTTGAGAGGAAACAAACAGAATACTGCTTAAATTATTCTATCTGGCCTAGATAGTACAAATAGTTTCAACTTTTAATGGAAAATGGATGGAATCAAATTAACCTCTCCCTCACATGTCTTGTATCTCTGACAGCTGTTTGTAATGCTCTTCCCCATCAAATGGACAGAAGTGTCATTTCCTAGCAACTAGAAAATGTTAATTCACCATTTTGATTGTCTTTCTCATCTAAGATCAGCTCTAATTTGCCCTATATGAAAAGTTTGTCCTTGCCATTTAAGCAATCCACAAATTGGTAACAGGTACAATTTAATTTAAGAAGAAATAAGTTCCCATAATTCTGCAGCACATATGCAAAGTTGTCAATTGCTGCCTAGAAAGAAAAGTATGCTTATTCATTCTCCTAAGCATTCCCTGCTGAAAAAACCATGGTTGTGGTAGTGTCTACAAAGTTTATTTGCTCTCCACTTCAAGAAAGAAAATATAATAATTAATATGTGATCAAGTAGTTAATATCAAAATATTGGTAATTGGTAGCCTATCTTATAATCTAATTAAGACATTACAACTATGGTAGTATAGTTAAGAACTTATTTTTTCATAGAACCATCACAAATAAGTTCTACCAAATGTTCAATAGTATGCAAAATGTTGTACTGGGAGGAAGGGCAGGAAGAATTAACACAGCAAAAATTATAGGTATTTCCTAGTAATTATATTGCTATAATGATGTTACAGATGAAATCTCCATAGAATCAAAGTCTGGGATGCTACAAAACAAAATGCAGTGCATCCTTTCTCTATGTTTATATACCCATATACCTTTCTCTATGTGTGAGCATACTACACTAGGTAAAAGTAAATCTCCTGACAGCTCCTCTTTGAATTTCCTAAAGCCAAGAGGATACAAGGTATCTCTACCTATGTCCTGATTTGTAAGGAGGAGTGTGCAGTGTTAAAATTCCCCAGAGGAAATAAATATAACCTACAGTACACAACACCTAAGTACATGGAAAAGAAAAACTGGAACTCAATGGAAACAGCAACATCACCTTCTTAGGAGTTGTGAGAAAGAACAAAATACTGTAATGTCAAAGTTGAAGACTGGATTTGCTTTCTGAAGATGAGCTCAGAGTAAACCTCTGTAAGAATGAGCTCAGCTTTAAAATCTTATTACAGTGAAAACTGCCTGGGTTGTGTGGAAACTTTTTTCTTGAAATCTATAGTGGTATTTAGTGGTATAGTGCCCTATATGAAAAGTTTAAGCATTTAAGCAATCCACAAACTGGATTGCTTAGGTACAATTTAATTTAAGAAGAAATAAGTTCCCATAATTCTGCAGCACATATGCAAAGTTGTCAGTTGCTGCCTAGAAAGAAAAGTATGCTTATTCATTCTCCTAAGCATTCCCTGCTGAAAAATAATCAGCAGAAACTACCTAGTAAACTTGCTTTGCATTAGGCATTAGATTCTAAAGTTGGTTCTTTTTTTTCAATTGCTTATCTCAAGGGAGATTTCACAACAGATATATTTCACTTTTATAAGTTATTTGCACTGGTTCTACTGGGTCATGAAAAAAGTCCTCTGGGAAATATACAAGATCTAGGTTAGAAAATAGTTTCTTTGCTGCTGATTTAAAAAAGGATAGAAGAAAGAACTTATTCCTTACCTCAAAAGTAGCTATCTTTTTGTCTGAGAGCAAAATTTTATTATTATTTTTTCTGATCAAGGTAACTGCAGTCTCCTGTAATTTAAATAATTTGTCCCCATCACATCAAGAACAGGCCAGCAAATGAGGAAGAATGAATGGAAGCACATGATGGCAGATAGAACCACCCAACTGCAGCTCTACCTCCTTTTATTTCTGAACAGGTAGAATACAGGTTTGTCTACGGTTTCTCGTAGTTTTATTTTATAAAGATTGCTTATGAGACACACATATTATCTAAGGGACTTAAACATAATGATGATTCTGGAAACTGGTGTTTTCTTTTGCAGCATACTCACTACATTTTATTATTTTTTTTAAAAAAAAAACAGATAAGTTTTCTTTAGAGTAAAAAAAGGTGACTAAGATGTCGAAGGCAGGTGTCCATGAGCATAATAACTTTGTTTAGTAAATTTTGATATTTTCAGAAGAAGCAGCAACAAACTCAAACATAGCCAATTTAGGATAACTGAACATAAATAGAAAACCATGGTTGTAGTAGGGTCTACATCGTTTATTTGCTCTCCATTTCAAGAAAGAAAATATAATAATTAATAGATGATCAAGTAGTTAATATCAAAATATTGCGTGATTGGCAGCCTAATCTAATTAAGACATTACAACTATGGTAATATAATTAAGAACTTATTTTTCCATAGAACCATCACAAATAAGTTCTACCAAATGTGCAATAGTATGCAAAATGTTGTACTGGGAGGAAGGGCAGGAAGAATTAACACAGCAAAAATTATAGGTATTTATATCTAGTAATTATATCGCTATGTTACACATGAAAACTCCATAGAATCAAAACCTGGGATGCTACAAAATAAAATGCAGTCCTTTCTCTATACTTATATACCAATATACCATTCTCTATGTATGAGCATACTACACTAGGTAAAAGTAAATCTCCTGACAGCTCCTCTTTGAATTTCCTAAAGCCAAGGGGATACAAGGTATCTCTACCTATGTCCTGATTTGTAAGGAAGAATGTGCAGTGTTAAAATTCCCCAGAGGAAATAAATATAACCTACACAACAGCTAAGTACATGGAAAAGAAAAAGCTGGAACTCAATGGGAAGCAGCACCATCACCTTCTTAGGAGTTGTGAGAAAGAACAAAATACTGTAATGTCAAAGTTGAAGACTGGATTTGTTTTCTGAAGACGAGCTCAGAGTAAACCTCTGTAAGAATGAGCTCAGCTTTAAAATCTTATTACAGTGAAAATCTGCCTTTCTTGAAATCTATAGTGGTATTTAGTGGTATAGTGGTATTTCAAGGGAGTTTTTTTAAAAAAATAAATGTTTACATGGGGATACACAACAGGTGAAAGCAAGCTTCTTTTTTTCCTGGTATACGTGGTTGTACATATAAAAATACTCCATATTATTAGCATGTTTAAGAGGAAATATAAAAAGTCTGAACAATCAAGGTCCTCATCAAATAGAATATATAAAGATACAATGTAGAATACCCTATGTGGTGCTTTCAATGATATCCGCTCCAGATACAAATTCCCTAAGAATATCACCCTTGCCTTCCAAGTTAAAAAAATAAATATTCCTTTCTATATGGCATCTGTGCAAGACAAAGCCCTCCAAAATTGTGAACTATTATTTGGGAAGCCTGGGAATATCCATCATTTTTAGGGGCAACCAAATAACAAGGCCCCAGGTGTTGATACCACCTCTACAGAAATGCTGAAGCCTGAGCCACCCACAAGCATCATAGCCTTGTGTCAGAAAATTTGGGAAATTCCAATCCTGGCCACAGGATTGGAAACAATCAGTGTTCATTCTATTGACAAAAAAGAGTAAGTCCAAGAATTGCTCCAATTACCGGCCAACTGACTTCATCCTTCATGTTAGCAAGATTCTCCTTAAAGTAATACAGCAATATATGGTGCCAACCATTGAAAGGGAATTACCAGAAACTCAAGCTGGCTTTAGAAGGGATCATGGCATTCATGAACATATTACAAATCTATGCTAAATCATGAAAAAAATCAAACATTTCAAAAGAACATCTGCTTTATTGATTACAAGAAGCCTTTGACTTTGTCAGTCATGACAAGCTATGGAGAGCCATAGAAGATCTGGGGTGCCAACACACCTACTTAAATTGGGGTATTCAAAGAAACTTATGGGTTCAAGATAGAGAAAAGAGTGTGCAAGGTTGCATTATTTTATCTTTGTTATTAATCTGTATCCTGAAGGGGTCATGAGTAAACTGGAACTTGAAGAATACAAAATTGGAATAAAGATTGGAGGAAGGACCATCAACAGCTTCAATTTGCTGATGACACAACCCTCTTTTCAGAAATCAAGCAAAAGGATTAAAGAAGAAACAAGCAATTTGGCCTCTCCCTAAATGACAAAAAGAGATTTTCCCCTTATCCAAGGCCAGAGTAGTTTGGATATACTGGGTTATTTTCCATTCAGTCACAACACAGTTGTCTCTTGATAGATCTCTCATTTTGAAAGATGTTTGCCTGACATCTATTTTCTCGTATTTATTTAAATCAGACATACAGTAGCCTTAAACTGTCAATAGCATTCATTCTTGCACCTCCCAAAAGAACTGATGTAAATCAATAATTTTTTGAATGAAGGACAAAATGATATTAGTTTTAAAACAAGCTTTTAATATAACAAGCAATGTAAGAATTGATAAAAGCTATGGTGCTGAAACAGAATGTTTGAAATGCCACCTTAATAAAGCAGTATATCCAGACAACACCCCAGAATCAATGCCAGTCTAAATTATGGCTGACTGAAGCATCTTTCTCTAGCTCTAGTAATTTTGGCACAGATTATATGAGGGAATCAGATTGATGAAGCACATTGCAAGCAAATAGAATTAATAGGCCATCACTCTTTTGTGTTGTTCTTGTCTTATTACTAGTTTCCAGTTTGTGTTCCTGATTCTAGAAATAAGGCTAATTTCAACAGAAGTGGTAAGGAAGAAAAGCAATAAGAAGGAAAGTTAAATAAAAAAAAAGATTTCACTTTGATATCAAAATAGTACATTTGAATGTATATATCCAAGATTCACGATTGAATCGCTAGATAGATGTTCTATGTTATTGTTTTTTTGACATTTTGACTAAAATCAAGAAAAGTGAATTACTGAACTGAGAGTATCTAAGCTTAGCTGGATCTAGTTGAAGCCTAGCATGTCGTACAGGAATGAAAAATGACAATACGCTAGGTCTCTCTTGAGAGATGTCCTGACTTTTTATGAGAAAAAGTGGGATATGAATATTTTAAATAAAGATAGAGGTATTCCTTTCTTTAATGGCAAACAAGTTAATTTTGCTAGACTTAATTATACCTTGATTATACTAATGTCTCAAATTTTGGAAATAGGAAGTTACTAGCTCCTACTACTGACACATTCATATTACTTTATTTTATCAATATATGAGAGATTATTAAAAAGTGACTTTTCTGGAAATGCTTTGTTTGATTAATAACCATCTATTCCCTTTCTTCCTTTAAATTTGTAATATTAATGTAATTCTTAAAGCATATTCCTGTACCCAAATAAGCTTAATAAATGCAGGCTCATAACTGCATTAATATTAGTGGTTATATATGGCTTTTGATATTCCTCATAATTATGCAATAGTTGAAGCATCAAAGAATTAATACTAGTGGGTTTATTTAATGTTATATTAATAGGGGACCATAACATCTTGGCAATAGCACATGAAAACCTTGAGCCAGTCACTTATTAAATAAATAAGTATTTGGACAAAAAAAGTGTGCTGTTTAGAGATAACCAGATTTGCATACATGAATGGTTTCAGAAAATGAATTACCTATATTTTAGAATAATATACATTCAGCTAAGAAGTATATACTGTGCAAGTTTGAATGCACATACACGAAGAGAGAGGGATAGAAAGTTAAAGGTTAATATGAAAATTGCTACTATTACATATAAAAAATATGGGTAAGTCAAATATTCAGGTATTTATATACTGTTAAAATGATATACGCTAAAGGAAAGTGAGGTTTTAAGTTCTCTGAAATGAAAATACAATTATTATGTTGACCTTAGTGGTCTTAGGATTTTTTCCTTGGGTTTTTCTTATTGGTTTATTTCATTATGTTATCTTCCTTGGTATATTGTTTTATATAGTTTTGTATATCTCACTGTGATTGGAATTGCATTTGTTTCTTGGGTCAATCACTGACATTCTTTCCAACAGCCAAACAAATAGAAGCATTTTTTAAAAAACAATTTATTAGTCTATTTATAGCTGAGATATCTAGGAAATAATCTATAATTAAAACAAAACAAATAAATTGGCCAAAAGAAAAACATATGCTTATGCTTTCCTTTGACCAAAAACTTTAAAGCCGTCTTAAAAGAGTTGTAGATTCAAATATAACCTTACAACAAGCAAGTGCATGTTTATATATATCCAACTTATGTAGAAATGTGATGGTTTTAGAACAAGTTTGGAAGTTTTAGCTCTTGTAAAATGCAGAATATAAATAATTCAGTTGCTTGTAGAGGGAAGATAATTGTAACATAGAATACTGATTCTGTAGCAGGAGCTCTAATTACAAAAGTATCTTTGGACCTAAGTTAAACTGACAGTTCTCAACTTTAAATTCCTGAATAGTATATGTGCAGGTTATGTGAAAAAAGACAAGTTCCAGAATAAATCTGACTAAGCACTAAAATATACTCTATATTCAAACATCTGTGGATAAATTTTGTTAGTTCAGCATGTAGTAAAGAGACAGAATAAAGAATATAGTATCTGTTTATGAAATCCACTTACTTAAGACTGTCTCTGTGTCTATTTTTCAATGGTGGTAACAATCTGGAAGTTCTATCTGCTTTCATATGGATGTCAGTCTTTGTTTGGTACTCTGAAGATTCCACAGTACAATAAAGTTTTATGCTGTCTTTTAGTTGCATTTTATATTTTATTTCCCCAAACACTATTTTGTAAAATCCTGGAAAGGGGGAGAGAAATAGTTTAATATTTAATATAATTTGTCGACATCCCATTATTGAAATACAATTTTGCTGAGATATTTTTCCTTCATTCCTGCTTCCCAAAAATCAGTTTTTCAAGATATTTTGTACCCCAAAACTTGAGAGGAAATTGAATAGTTTTAATTCCTAGAATTACTATTTTAAATTTTGTTTTTTTAGATTAAATATCAGTATTAGCTATATTGCAGAAATAATGAGAGGCACTGCTGTGCAAATTAATCTTTTTACATAAAAAGTGGTAGGACTACAGTTGCCCAGTTGCAGCTGACATATTGACTCTTCTTACCTCTAGGCACATCTGGATATAACCTCATTAATCTTTGACAGAAGAACAACAAATAGGGTAAGGTAAATTGTTATTGATGGGAAATATTAGCCTCTCATGAGTGACATGAAAAATGCCTTTTCCTTCTTTTTCTTATAGTAGTACTTTTTATCTCTCCTCATAAGAAGAACTTGATAGCTTTGAAAGAGAAATATCAGCATTTACCTCCCTCTTGATTTAAGTTCTCTTTCTCACCTTTCTTGAGCTGGGAGCACATCAGCTTTGAGAAGACATCATGGGTAGTTTTACAAAATAGCTCCATGATAGGTATGTCAAGTAATAAAATAATCAGAAAGCAAATGGTGAGCTTTCCTTTCACGGCCATCTCTAGTTCCCAGGGGGTAAATAAAAAACCCAGAAGCTGATACTTTGTTCTGAAGCATATTAGTTTCTCATGTATATATTTTAATAAAAAGGTTAAAATTATATTTAAAGGAATGAAGTAAGGTTGGTATAGAATTTAATAAGCTGTCCCTGGGATAGGAGAATTATACTGTCATGTTGGGCAGACAGTTTATAGTTTTGAATTTAGGCCGTTTAGTTGTCCTATAAGGAGGATTACAAAAATAACTACAGTCTTTTGTCAGACCTGTCAGAAAAGGCTGTTTTAGCTGCTAGTTCTGACCATTTTGTCAATTGAACAATAGGAGACTTTCCCTGAAAAATTAGGATGTTTGTAGAGATACAGGGAGAATTCTCCAAGAAATATCGAAGATACATTTTTTTCAGGACCATGCTTTGCATTCAAAGAATAAGTCAGATAGAACACCACATAGAATGATACAAAGCAGATGGACCAACATATGGGGCACATTACTTTTTGAAATTTTGAAGTGTACTAATGAAATATTTTGCATCAAATAATAGGATTTTTTTTTACCACAGCATTACAGTTTAAGTCAAGTAACCTAAAATAAGCAAGAACTATTTACAAAGTTTTGAGGAGGAGGATATATTAGCTTTGGAGATTGGCTTTATTGTATTCAATCAATCAGCAATTGATAAGAGAAGGTATAAAGAAACAAACATGGATATTTGATCTGGGACCAATTAGGGTAATAGTTGGGATGATTTTATTCTATCCTAGGCTGCATTAACAAAGGGATAGAATAAAGATCACATGACATACTAGTACTATTTTATAAACTCTTAGTAAGACCACATTTAATGCATGCCTGGGTGTGGGAAAAGTAATGATAAAGTAATGATATCACAATACTCATGGGGGAATTCAATGCAAAAGTGGGAGAAGGAAGTGATGCTCCTGTAGTTGGAAACTTTGGCTTAGGAACCAGAAGTGGTAGAGGTGACAGATTTGTAGACTTCTGCAAGGAACATAGGCAATGTGTGATGAATACTTTTTTCAAGTTGCCAAAAAGATGCCTCTACACTTGGAGATCACCAGCAGATACACGAAATAATGTAGTAAGGAACCAAAGTGACTATTTTACAATAAACAAAAGATTTAGAAACTCAGTAAAATCAGTAAAGACATACCCAGGTGCAGATGTACCATCCGATCATAATCTACTACTTGCTGAAGTCCAGCTGACACTAAAAAGGATGAAAAACCTGAACCCTGCTAAACCAAGAATCGACAGAGACTTCATCATTAAACATGGAGGTAAGATTAAAGAAGAACTAGAAAATCATTTAAGGGAAAGCAACAACCTGAATGATGATGATGTAGAAGCGAACTGTAATAAATTCAAAAATGCAATAGTAGAGGTAACAAATTCAAAACAGAGAGAGGGGCACCACAAAAAACAACAGTGGATGACGGAGGAAATTCTTCATCTCATGAATGAAAGAAAATCTTATAAAAATAAAAACAAAGAAAAATACAATGAATTGCAGAAAACAATTAGAAGAAAAATTCGACTGGCAAAAGAAAAGTGGTTTGCAAAGAGATCCAAGGAAATAGAAGAGACAAAATGTATACATGATAATTTCAATTTACACAAAAAAGTGAAAGAAGCAGCAGGCCTCTACAAAAAGAAAACCAACAACTTAGTTGACAAAGAGGGAAAAATTATCTTAGATGAGGATGAAAAACTAAAAAGATGGAAGGAATATATTGAAGAACTTTTTGAGGACACTAGGGATGATATAGATATGGGAAGTATAACAGCTGGACCAAATATCACTATGGAAGAGGTTGAACATGCAATAAAAATAGCAAAAACAAGAAAAGCCACAGGACCTGATGATATCCCAGTAGAAATTTTAAAATTGCTGGAAGACAATGGGAAGAATTTTTTACTGCAGCTCTTCAATCAGATATATGAAACAGGAAAGATACCAAATGATTGGCTAAAATCAACCTTTGTGACAATCCCCCCCAAAAAATAAATGCAAAGAAGTGTACCGAATACAGAACAATAAGCTTAATGAGTCATGCTCTGAAAATATTCCTGAGAATAATTCACACAAGAATATACAACAAAATTGAAGAGCGTCTAGGTAACACACAATTTGGTTTTAGAAACAATCTTGGTATATGAGATGCGTTGTTCAGCATTCAGTTTCTTGTACAACATTGTAGAGATGTCAATCACAGTGTTTACATGTGCTTCATTGATTTCGAAAAAGCTTTTGATAAAATAAGACACAGCAAACTATTAGAAATCCTGAAACAAGGGGGACTAAATGACAAAGACATCCAAATAATAAAGAATCTGTATTGGCATCAGGTAGCAAATGTGAGATTAGGCCAAAAATATTCAGCTGATGCAGAAATAAGAAGAGGGGTCAGACAGGGATGTATTCTGTCTCCACTGTTGTTCAATATCTACTCTGAATCAATCTTCAATGAGGCACTGGAGAACATCGAACATCAAAGTAAACGGTGTTTGGTATCAACAACCTAAGATATGCTGATGATACAGTTCTGCTTGCCAGGAAGCATGAAGACCTTCAGCTCCTCATCAACAGAGTCACAGAATATCTGAAAAATATGGCTTGAAGCTTAACACCTCAAAAACCAAGATCATGGTCGTCAGCAAACAACCCATTAATTTACCACCAATAAATTCAGAAGGAATACCATTAGAAAAAGTTGAAAGGATCACGCACTTCGGTTCCAATTTACATGAAAGCTGGGACATGACCGTTGAAGTAAAGACAAGGATAGAAAAAGCCCGAACAGCATTCTTCAAAATGAAAAAGGTCTTCTGCAGTCACGACATAAGCCTAAGACTGAAAATGAGGCTTGTCAGATGCTATATTTTTTCTATCCTCTATGGAGTAGAGAGTTGGTCTCTGACAGAAGGCCACCTGAAGAGACTAGAAGCATTTGAAATGTGGATTTACAGGCGGCTGTTACGTATAAACTGGGTTGACAAGATCAGAAATTAGGAGGTGTTAAGCCGCCTGGGAAAGCCAAGGGAAATCATCAAAACAGTTAAAAAATGAAAATTAGAATATTTCGGACACGTGATGCAACACCCAGAAAAATGCGGCATACTCCATTTAATCCTCCAGGGAAAGATTGAAGGCAAACGAGGTCCAGGCAGAAGAAGAACATCATGGCTTCAAAATCTAAGGGATTAGTTTGGACAAAACTCAGCAGCACTTTTTCGTGCAGCTGATGATAAAAACAGGATCGCCAACATGATCGCCAACATCCGATAACGGATATGGCACAAGAAGAAGAAGAAGGATGTGGGAAAGTTTCCTCCATGTTTGACCCAAACTATTCCCTAAATAAATACCTAAAATCATGAAAGGAATAAAGGAGATTTTTTCCAGCTAATTTTTGGGTGGTGGTGGTGTATTAGTATTAGAGAAAAATATGTTTCTAAACTTAAGGCATTCATTGCACATCTTAAACCTTAAATCTGCCAAAAGGTCCACATTCTGGGAGATTTTCAAAAGGTCTATACATTTTGGACTATTGTTTTCCACCTTGTCAGGTTCCAAGAAATAATTGGGACTTATAAAAACACCTAAAAACTCACTTTTGGATGCATTCTGCTATATTTTCTCATCCAACATCTGATCTGAAGAAATAAATTGTTCATTTGTTACCTTAATTAATGGAAAGAATATGACCTTGACAGAGATATGCAAGCAATAAGGGAATCATATCTTAAGTATTAAGTAGACAGAAAATATGCAGAAGACGCTTAGAACTCTCGGCACAGAAATATAACAAATATAACAAGGTGGTGGTGGGGAAATACAATACAATCAGATTGGCAACATTTTGTTATTATAGCCATCTGAATTAAAGTTATTTCAGACATTCTGTGGAATTGATTTCCTGGTTTGGTCTACCTGGAGGAGC